>NC_047578.1:1675000-1860000 GCF_011004845.1 Esox lucius | reverse complement strand
CTTTGGACTTTGTCTTTGATCTCACACCATTCATTGTTTGTTCTGTGTTATTCTCAGTGTTTAATCGGATTACATAAATTGTTAGGTATATACTGTTTCCAAGGTTGTAAGGTAAATCTTTAATCTTGTTACCAAGGGTTAGACGGTTATGGGTTAGTGTTAGGGTTATGGGTTAGAGGGTTAGGGGTTAGTGTTAGGGTTATGGGTTAGAGGGTTAGGGTTAGGGCTAGGGTTAGGGTTATGGGGTTAGGTTTAGAGGGTTAGGGGTTAGTGTGTAGGGTTAGGGGGATATGGGTTAGAGGGTTAGGGGTATGGGGTTAGTGTTAGGTTTAGAGGGTTAGGGTTCTGGGTTAGAGGGTTAGGGGGTTAGTGTTTAGGTTTATGGGTTATGGGGATATGGGTTAGGGGTTAGTGTTTAGGGTTATGGGTTAGGGTTATGGGGTTAGGGTTAGGTTTAGAGGGTTAGGGTTAGTGTTTAGGGTTAGGGGGATATGGGTTAGAGGGTTAGGGGTTAGGGTTATGGGGTTAGTGTTAGGGTTATGGGTTAGGTTTAGAGGGTTAGGGGTTAGTGTTAGGGTTATGGGTTAGGGGGTTAAGGGTTAGTGTTAGGAGGTAAAAAACAGACAGGTTGTATTTTCCATCACACAAAGCAAAGTACCATAATGAAAACTGATAGTACAATAACTGAAAGTAAAATAATGAAACATTAGTAGAGCAGTGTGCTTGCAGGGTTGTGGGTTCAGTCCCCCAGGTTCAGTCCACCAGAGTTCAGTCCCCCAGGTTCAGTCCACCAGGGTTCAGTCCCCCAGGTTCAGTCCACCAGAGTTCAGTCCACCAGGGTTCAGTCCCCCAGGTTCAGTCCACCAGAGTTCAGTCCCCCAGGTTCAGTCCACCAGAGTTCAGTCCCCCAGGTTCAGTCCCCCAGGGGTGGTAAGTTGCTCTAGATCTGAGTGTCTGATAAATGACTTAATGTTTAATTTGAAAGTGGCCTAATTCTTAACATTCAGCCTAGCTTGACATTGGTACTACCACAGTTATAATCTCTATAGCCCTTTATGCACAGGGCTTAGACTAGCTTAATGGAAACGTTGCTAAATCAAATCCCTAAGCCGACAAGGTAGAATTTATCGTTCTGTCCTTTGGTAAGACAGTCAACCTTACCAGCTCTTGGGTCGCAGTAAAAGAAGGGTGATCCCGAGCGTGACCCCACTCTTTGAGAGGGGTTAGGGTCGTAGTAGAAGAAGGGTGATCCCCTGAGCGTGACCCCACTCTTTGAGAGGGGTTAGGGTCGCAGTAGAAGAAGGGTGATCCCCTGAGCGTGACCCCACTCTTTGAGAGGGGTTAGGGTCGCAGTAGAAGAAGGGGGATCCCCTGAGCGTGACCCCACTCTTTGAGAGGGGTTAGGGTCGCAGTAGAAGAAGGGTGATCCCCTGAGCGTGACCCCACTCTTTGAGAGGGGTTAGGGTCACAGTAGAAGAAGGGTGATCCCCTGAGCGTGACCCCACTCTTTGAGAGGGGTTAGGGTCGCAGTAGAAGAAGGGTGATCCCCTGAGCGTGACCCCACTCTTTGAGAGGGGTTAGGGTCACAGTAGAAGAAGGGTGATCCCCTGAGCGTGACCCCACTCTTTGAGAGAGTGACAGGCGGATATGCACAAAATACCTTTCAGAATTTGCTAATACTAGCTAATAAGTTAAACTACAGTAGCTAGGTAACTCTACATCTGCTGACATAAACACATTGCTTAGCTTGTTTTCTCAAAGTAGACAGGCAGCACCTGAATTAACAGTAATGGTTTGGGGATATCAGTCGAAAGTCATAATATCCTGTAGTTTCGGTCAGTTTGTTCAACACACACACACACACACACACACGCACATACATTAAAACAGAAACAGTAGCGTTGGTCAATATGGAAAAACATCTATGGATACAATACATACAAAATAGCTATGCCAGAAATTGCCTGAATTTAATCAATAACAATAAATCAAACCTTTATAACCTCTTCGGCATTCTTGATGTGTCCTTTAAACTATTACTCCAAGTATCTTAACATTAACTGTCGAATTAGATTAGATTCAACTTTACTGTCAATGAACAAGTACAAGTACAGTAGAACAAAATGCAGTTAGCATCTAACCAGAAGTGCAAATAGAAGAGGGCAGAAAATGTACAAAAAAGTAAACCAAATAAGAACAATGTATCTTATAAGTGGGATGTATTAATGTGCAATCAAGGCAAATGCAAGTACAAATGACAATTCTAAATTTGCATTGAAGACAAATTTAACTTGCGTGTGCGTTGCACTGTATTGAAATGCAGGGATAGCAGTAATGAGGGACCCAAGGTTCCCAATTAACAACTGCTCACATTCCTCTGTGGCTCAGTGCTTGTGGGTTTGTGTGGAGCATTGAGTGGGAAGGGAGAGGATTTCTAATGAAATCAGCACCACCCCATCAGTTTACAGACAGCAGAACCTGCCAATGAAGTTGTTCTGAGCCAATAATGCTGTCCTGTTTGCTAAAATCTAGACCAGGTTTTAACCAATCAGGGATGATATGATTTAAATGACGCTACTGGTTTCATTAAACCCGCCACCAACATGTCCTTCAGCCACAACATATTTCATAACCCTGAAACTGGATACACTCCCATGGCCTGCAGGTTGTGAGTAAACCTGTGCACCACGCACACACACACACACACACACACACACACACACACACACACACATACACACACAGACCTCTATAGGTATTATAGACATTCAGACCTCTATAGGTATTATAGACATTCAGACCTCTATAGGTATTATAGACATTCAGACCTCTATAGGTATTATAGACATTCAGACCTCTATAGGTATTATAGACATTCAGACCTCTATAGGTATTATAGACATTCAGACCTCTATAGGTATTATAGACATTCAGACCTCTATATGTATTATAGACATTCAGACCTCTATAGGTATTACAGACATTCAGACATATTAAACTACTTAAAACTGTCTGAAGTTCAGATTTCAAGCAGAATCACACAAGCAAAAGGATGCACAATATGCTATTCAAACAGCAAAGCTCATAATAAATCAGTTGCTTATTTATAGTCTATCTTGTTAAAATCGTGTGCTATGCTGTACTGGATGCATAATTGTTTTTAGTCTCAATAAAATCATAATACCTTTCTTAACAGAACTAAGTAAATTATTTTGTGTGCACAATCATTTCAAAGGGCAATGTGAAGTTTTAAATGTAAATGACTTAATTCTGGTCTAACTGAAGTATTAATAGTAGCATTTCCATCCTTAGTAATGCCAAGATGTGAAGTCTTCCATGCCAGGTTCAGTCTTTTTCTCTACTTCTGATCATCAGCTATCAGATGTAAAACAATGTTAACAATATGTAGGCCTGGGACCTCAAACTTACTGTGCAGGTTATTTCCTGCCCAGTTGGAACACATTACTCAGCTAATCATAGACCTGACTAGTAATCACTAGAATGATTTCTTTAATGTGTATTACTTAACTACGTAGGTTTGTACTCTATATTGGAGGGGTCAGGGTCAATGGATCCCTGGTTTTTAATTCCTTTCCAGAGGGGGTCAGACTGACCTGCCTGTAATATTGGGGGGGGGGGGGGGGGTCATAACCCCCCCTAATTCTACACCATTGTTATTACTGGATATAAAGCCTGCACCCAAGGTCTAAAGGACCAAAATGTGGACCAAAACACTGATGTAGTAACACAGGTGAGTCATATTTTAATGCAATGTATCAAGGGATAGACATCACAACAATGCTAGAGCTTTTATCATTCTACATTTCAGACAGTAGTATAAAACAAAAATTGCCAGACTTAAAGCAAGCAAAAAGATGTACTGATATTTCTAGAGCACCTGATTTTGCAAGTTCAGGACACTATTAGCATTTATTAAATGCACATTACAAGTCTATTTCAAGACACAACACAAGTGAAAGATCATATGTACTACAGCCCTGCTCCAACCCTGCTCCAGAGATACTGTCCTGTTTGTTTTCATTCCAACCCCATGTATATGCAGCCTTCACTGACTGTCTAATTATTTGAAAGTGAGCTAAATTAGGGCTGGAGTGAAAACAACCAAGATAGAATCGTCAGCAGCATAGATGGAGAAACCTGGCTTATGCTATCGTGGAAACAAAGGGAACATTTTGTTTGATTTTGAGGTATATGAATAGGTAATTGTCTTACTGAAATAGCCAAACTCTTGAAATACAAATGAATTAAGAAATGTTAAAATGTTTAACTGTAGTGATCCATGAGTGATGAAAGACACAGTTCTCCAACTCGATATCAATTACGGCTTTAATATGCGCGCTACTCAGAGGTATCGCAGTACTTCCTACTCGTTCCCCTTTTTGAGCAACTTGCCAGGTGGGCTCTTGTCACCACTGGGATTCCCTTTCTCCAATGCCTTTCGGGCGAAGAGTCACTGGCTTGTTGTTTTCTCTCTGTTGCGCACCTGTGCAATTGGGCTGTACGCTGCTGGCAATACTCGGCCCTCATTCAGGGGGGTTGCGGTTGGTGGGTGTCCCTTTGGTTGATGCCTGGCAATGTGGGTGGATTGATTTCCTGCCTGTTGGGCCCTGTCTGGGGCCTCCCCCTGGTATGGCCACAGTGTCACCGGACCCCCCCTGTCTCAGTCTCAAGGTCTTACGCTGCTATACTACTGTGCTGGGGGATTGGGTCAGTTCTTCTTCCCCACTAAGTTCTCGTTTTCCACAATAAATCATTGTTGATATGACAAATGCATTTTCTGAATCTTCCCAGTCTCCTCCCGTTTTAAACTTTAGGAGGACATGAGGTCTTGGTCATCACCTGCAGAGTACCTGGTTTGGGGGGCCCGTTGCTGTCCCTGTCCTTGTCCATCTGGTCATGCTTCTGATTTAAATAGACTCTGGATTTAGCCCACGTGCATTTATTAATTATTCCAATTGGACTCTTAATATCTCACCCGGCACAGCCAGAAGAGGACTGGTCACCCCTCTGAGTCTGGGTCCTCTCTAGGTTTCTTCCTAAATTTTGGCCATCTTAGGGAGTATTTACTAGCCACTGAAATTCAACACTATTATTGTGTGCTCCTTGGGGTTTAAGGCCGGGTATTTCTGTAAAAGCACTTCGTGACAACTGCTGTTGTAAAAAGGGCTTTATAAATAAATTTGATTGATTGATTGATAGTTATACACGTTCACATACGCGGTTATGCACATTAGGTCATTTAAATAGCTTATTAAAGTCCCTTTTCACCTGGCATACACACACGCACACACAACACACAATACACACACACACAACAGACACAAAACACACAATACACACAAAACGTACACACAACCCACACACAATACACACACACACAAACAACACACCCAATACACACAACACACACACACACACACCCACAGCACGCACACACACACAACACACAATACACACACACGCGCGCCCCACAACTCAGGGATGGGTTTTTTAGGTCAGCAACACTTTTTCAGCTCTTCTGCAGATGATGATTAAATCTTTCATCGTCAAGGGGGGGCGTGGAGGGGGGAGAAAACTGGCAAACAGATTTTTAATTATGGCTCCCTAAATTAACACACAAGATTCACACCCATGCATCTGACAGATCCAATCTATCGTTCCTCCTCTCATTGCCTATAGCCACTTTCTTTCTCTTCTCTCTCCTGCTTCACTTCCTCTCCCTATCCCGTCTCTTCCTCTCACATGTAGTCTCTCTTCCTCTCCCTATGTCGTCTCTCTTCCTCTCACATGTCGTCTCTCTTCTTCTCCCTATGTCGTCTTTTTTCTTCTCTCCATGTCGTCTCTCTTCCTCTCCCTATGTCGTCTTTCTTTCTCTTCCTATGTAGTCTCTCTTCCTCTCCCTATGTCGTCTCTCTTCCTCTCACATGTCGTCTCTCTTTCTCTCCCTATGTCATCTCTCATCCTCTCCCTATGTCGTCTTTCTTCCTCTCCCTATGTCATCTCTCTTCCTCTCCCTATGTTGTCTCTCTTCCTCTCACATGTCGTCTCTCTTTCTCTCCCTATGTCGTCTCTCATCCTCTCCCTATGTCGTCTCTCTTCCTCTCCCTATGTCGTCTCTCATCCTCTCCCTGTCTTCTCTCTCCTCCTCTCCCTATGTCGTCTCTCTTCCTCTCTCTATGTCGTCTCTCATCCTCTCCCTATGTCGTCTCTCTCTTCCTCTCCCTATGTCGTCTCTCTTCTTCTCTCTATGTCGTCTCTCTTCTTCTCCCTATGTAGTCTCTCATCCTCTCCCTATGTCATCTCTCTTACTGCTCTGTGGTTCTTTTTCTTTATGTCCTCTATCTTCTTCACTTGTTGTTTTTTCTTAATCCTCTCTCTCTTCCCTGACTTTCTCCCTCCCTCTTTCATCCACTATCCCCTCTGTCTCTTTTCTCCTCTTTTTCTTACATTATCCCCTGTCTCCTTCTCCCACTCGCTCCCTTTCCCCTAAATGCTGTTCGGCTCTGATTGTGTGACTCAATCAGGAAGCCCATCAGTCAAAGACACTGTGCTCCGTATCATTCTAGACCAGGAGTGCCAGAGAAAGCAGAGAAATCAAATGTGCATTTGAGGGTTTCCAGCCCACCCTTCACCTCTCCCAAACACCACCCGCCCCCATTCATTTCATAGTCTGATAAGCAAAGTCATTCTGGAGTTGATAAGTCAAATCATCAGAAGGCTTTTTGCTCAATAAAAAAGAACACATTGAGAATCCAGAGGCAGCATTGCTTAAAGGTCATGTAAAGTACTTCAATATAAGTACTTTACAAGTCAAGCAGACTTTCATAAATATCTATTGTATTAAACAACCAAAGACTCCTGGCGTTCTACTATCAACACAATGGACTGCGAATACCAGCAGCCCGTTTCCAAAATAACATCCTATCCCCTATATAGTTCACCACATATCCCCTATGTACAGTAGTGCACTATTCATACACCCTATTCACTACATAGTGCACACGTTTTGACTGTAGGGAATAGGTTGTCACTTGGGATGCAGGAAAGTGAGTCATTGTTTATTCACATGGTGCCTGTTCTCCTTTTCAGTTTGGACCAGTCACGCTGTCTCTTTCGAAAACATTTTCTGTGAAATCCTTCATAACTCACCGCCAGAAACAATTTGGGCTGTAAGTTAGTATACATAATGTTTGGGTGTTTGCGAACGGTAGCTGTCTCTAACTGACCACTATGGGGAAACTCAACAGTCTCTAACTGACCCCTACAGAGAAACTCACCTGTCTCTAACTGACCCCAACAGAGAAACTCACCTGTCTCTAACTGACCCCAACAGAGAAATTCACCTGTCTCTAACTGACCCCAACAGAGAAACTCACCTGTCTCTAACTGACCCCTACAGAGAAACTCACCCGTCTCTAACTGACCCCTACAGAGAAACTCACCTGTGTCTAACTGACCCCAACAGAGAAACCCACCTGTCTCTAACTGACCCCTACAGAGAAACTCACCTGTCTCTAACTGACCCCTACAGAGAAACTCACCTGTCTCTAACTGACCCCTACAGAGAAACTCACCTGTCTCTAACTGACCCCAACAGAGAAACTCACCTGTCTCTAACTGACCCCAACAGAGAAACCCACCTGTCTCTAACTGACCCCTACAGAGAAACTCACCTGTGTCTAACTGACCCCAACAGAGAAACTCACCTGTGTCTAACTGACCCCAACAGAGAAACTCACCTGTGTCTAACTGACCCCTACAGAGAAACTCACCTGTCTCTAACTGACCTCTGTGGGGAAACTCACCTGTGTCTAACTGTCTCCAGGTGTGTTTTTCGGTATGTGTGCGTATACAGTATAAGTGTTGTGGCTGTAGAGTCCAAGTGCCAGATGCCTGCTTTCCTCGAGGTGTGTAGGTGTTTCATGTTTGTTTTTGTGACTTACCAGATGTTCATGTGCATCATCAGTACCATCCAGTTAAAAGTGTCCCTGCTTGGAGGTGACATCTGGACAATGTGAAAACCAACACAGGATGTTGGTGCTTGTTTACGGTGACAGGAGGAATAACTCTAAGAGATTACAAGAGAATGAACGAGGCAATGGCACGACTAACATGAACAGCAGCACCACATGAGGGCAAAAATAGGTTTTATTAGCCAATAACCTTGAACTTGCTGAGTTTGTGCTAAGTGGAGGATTCCTCCTTCACCGACCATGGTTGTGATTTACGTTTCAACACAATGTGTTTCTAGCAGAAAATAAGTATATTAATTACTGAGTCTACATTAGAGAAAAAACTAAATTAAGAAGCTCTGTGTTACCCGGCAACACATTTAGCAAGAAGGGCTGAAGACCAACAGAGACACATTGCAATTTGTTTTCTCCAAAAGCTATTAAGACATTACCTTCACTTCATTGTGGTCCTCATGTGAGAGCGTTTCCCGGGTTTCGGTTGACTTGGATAAACCCACGTTTACTTTAAAAGCACCACATTGCTGGAAGAACTACGAAATGCTTTAAATCTCGATGTTTTGTGGTGCTCTTTTTGGATACTTAATATAGTGACAGGGGATCTCCTCATGGAGGAATGAAACTGTTTTGTATGCAGCAGTGAGGTGTGTTGATATGAGGAATGCATTTTCTGAATGTTCCCAGTCTCCTCCCATTTTAAACTTTAGGAGGACATGAGGTCCTGGTCAACACCTGCTGAGTACCTGGTTTGGGGGGCCCGTTGCTGTCCCTGTCCTTGTCCATTTGGTCATACTTCTGACCTAGTCTAAATTTAAATAGACTCTGGATTTAGCCCACATGCATTTATTAATTATTCCAATTGGACTCTTAATATCTCACCCGGCACAGCCAGAAGAGGACTGGTCACCCTGCTGAGCCTGGGTCCTCTCTAGGTTTCTTCCTAAATTTCAGCCTTCTTAGGGAGTTTTTCCTAGCCACTGAAATTTTAACGCTATTGTTGTTTGCTTTTTGGGGTTTAAGGCCAAGTTTTTGTTGCGTTAGATTCATGTACTGCGTTTTAATGCAGGGCACAGTTGAAATAGAAATTCTGCCCTCAAATGAGTCTCAAATTCATGTGATATTAATTGATCAAATATTTTCCAAATTGGACTTGTAGCCGTTAGTACTGGTCCGTACATGGTGGGTCCCTGCATGTCACCAGGGGCAGTTAACCAGAGGGTAAAGGTCACAGTGCAGAGTGTTGAAGGGGCCCTGGTGATCAAGTGGATGGGCAGTGTGGCAAACTGCATCTAATTTACTGTGGAGCTTTTAAGCGGCAAGCCTTTAGACTACTAATGGAACTGTCTTTTATGAGTAAATCCAAAGATAGTGAAAATTGATAGAGTGCACTCGTTCAGCGTCAGTTTAATTCTCTTAAGTTTCCTGTCTTTCCATGTGGCACCGTTTTTGGAAGATTGTGGGTCAAATATATTTTTGATGTTACAATTCTTATACAGTGTGTTTGAAGAAAGAATACATGTAATTGTTAGTACTAAGCTGCGCGTGGTGCCATGACTTCAGTAGGCATTACACTTCAGTTCTCAAGTCACAATAATATGACACTACTTCAATGAAAATGCATTTTTGATGAATACCAGGGTTCTCAGTAAAAACCCCTTCAGGAGAGATTCACATGGGTTTGTGATCCAGTGTAGCTCACCTGGTGAAACCTGGGCACATGTTAGGAGTGTGGCAAGTACGAACAAGCAAGCACAGAACGCTGTACGTCATTCTTGGTTTCTCATTCTTGGAGTCTCTTGGTTAGTCTATCTTGGTAAGAGTCTCTTGGTTGGTCTATCTTGGTAAGAGTCTCTTGGTTGGTCTATCTTGGTAAGAGTCTCTTGGTTAGTCTATCTTGGTAAGAGTCTCTTGGTTGGTCTATCTTGGTAAGATTCTCTTGGTTAGTCTATCTTGTTAAGAGTCTCTTGGTTAGTCTATCTTGGTAAGAGTCTCTTGGTTGGTCTATCTTGGTAAGAGTCTCTTGGTTGGTCTATCTTGGTAAGAGTCTCTTGGTTAGTCTATCTTGGTAAGAGTCTCTTGGTTGGTCTATCTTGGTAAGATTCTCTTGGTTAGTCTATCTTGTTAAGAGTCTCTTGGTTAGTCTATCTTGGTAAGAGTCTCTTGGTTGGTCTATCTTGGTAAGAGTCTCTTGGTTGGTCTATCTTGGTAAGAGTCTCTTGGTTAGTCTATCGTGGTAAGAGTCTCTTGGTTGGTCTATCGTGGTAAGAGTCTCTTGGTTGGTCTATCTTGGTAAGAGTCTCTTGGTTAGTCTATCTTGGTAAGAGTCTGTTTGTAAATCTCTCTTGGTCAGAGCGTCTTGGTATGTGTTAGAGTCTTTGTTAAGTCTTCTATGCTAAGAGTTTCTTAGAAAGTCTCTCTTGGTCAGAGTGTCTTGGTATGTGTTAGAGTCTTTGTTAAGTCTTCTATGCTAAGAGTTTCTTAGAAAGTCTCTCTGGGTCAGAGTGTCTTGGTATGTGTTAGAGTCTTTGTTAAGTCTTCTATGCTAAGAGTTTCTTAGAAAGTCTCTCTGGGTCAGAGTGTCTTGGTATGTGTTAGAGTCTTTGTTAAGTCTTCTATGCTAAGAGTTTCTTAGAAAGTCTCTCTGGGTCAGAGTGTCTTGGTATGTGTTAGAGTCTTTGTTAAGTCTTCTATGCTAAGAGTTTCTTAGAAAGTCTCTCTGGGTCAGAGTGTCTTGGTATGTGTTAGAGTCTTTGTTAAGTCTTCTATGCTAAGAGTTTCTTAGAAAGTCTCTCTGGGTCAGAGTGTCTTGGTATGTGTTAGAGTCTTTGTTAAGTCTTCTATGCTAAGAGTTTCTTAGAAAGTCTCTCTGGGTCAGAGTGTCTTGGTGTGTGTTAGTTAGAGTCTCTTGAGTAAAATGCAACTGACGGCAAAAGTCTTGTGGCTGAACTGAATAAGCTCCATGCATCAATCAGTGTACTCAGTTATTTTCTATTTACCTTCATTTAAACAGCCAAGGCATTAAGAATACATTTTTGTAATAGATGCCTGGTCACAGTAGACACGATGTTCACACAATAGAATGTATAAACCAGAACCTTGTGTCTTCCATCAGTGTCTGGTTGCATCTGGACCTGCCTGTTGTGACGTGTCCAATGGATGTCTACAGCCACCTGCTTCACATCCAAGTCCTACCTGACTCTGCTCATGTCTGTTAACGGCTAACAGTCACGCTACATCCTGCATGCAGAACTCTGCTCATCTCTGTGAACCGCTAACAGTCACGCTACATCCTGCATGCAGAACTCTGCTCATCTCTGTTAACCGCTAACAGTCACGCTACATCCTGCATGCAGAACTCTGCTCATCTCTGTGAACCGCTAACAGTCACGCTACATCCTGCATGCAGAACTCTGCTCATCTCTGTTAACCGCTAACAGTCACGCTACATCCTGCATGCAGAACTCTGCTCATCTCTGTGAACCGCTAACAGTCACGCTACATCCTGCATGCAGAACTCTGCTCATCTCTGTTAACCGCTAACAGTCACGCTACATTCTGCATGCAGAACTCTGCTCATGTCTGTTAACCGCTAAAAGTCACGCTACATCCTGCATGCAGAACTCTGCTCATCTCTGTTAACCGCTAACAGTCACGCTACATCCTGCATGCAGAACTCTGCTCATCTCTGTTAACCGCTAACTGTCACGCTACATCCTGCATGCAGAACTCTGCTCATCTCTGTGCATCCAGATAGATGAGTGTGAGTTTATGTTAAAGAGCTGGTATGTATGCTGAAATGTAAAGTGGAAGAATACAGCTGGAATCAATAATTGACATGAACATGATGAGGTAGCAGGAAGATTGATGTCCTTGGCAACAGTTAGACATGGGCTGTGTAACTTATCTACAGCAGGGTGTTTTTTGAGTGTTTATTGGGTGTCAGCGTGGTGGAACTAGTCAAAAAAAACCCAGGCAATCTTGACCTGTTTTTCTGTTCTGTTCAAACAACTGAAAAGTTGTTCTCTAAAAAAAAAAAAAACTAAAATAAACATGAACTTTCTCCTGCTAAGGTTGGATGGATCTTATCAGCCAATCAAGCCTGTGTATTTCCAAACAGTGGCCAAATGTCCAGAAGATCACAATTAGGATTATTACATGATTTACTCTTATCAGCTGTTACAGTATTGGCAGTTACAACAGTATCAGATACCACACACAGCCCCAAAACAGCCGGGCCAGAGTGTCCCAGTCATAAGGAGTGGTCAATACCATGTGTGTGTGCCTGAGAGAGAGATTGTGTATCAGAGAGAGTGTGTGTGTGTGTGTGTGTGTATCAGAGATTGAGTGTGTGTGTGCCAGAAAGAGAGTGTGTATCAGTGAGAGATTGTGTATCAGAGAGGGTGTGTGTGTATCAGAGAGAGTGTGTATCAGAGAGAGTGTGCATCAGAGTGTGTGTGTGTGTGTGTGTGTCAGAGAGAGAGTGTGTATCAGAGAGAGTGTGTGTGTATCAGAGAGAGTGTGTATCAGAGAGTGTGTGTGTATCAGAGAGAGAGTGTGTGTGCACCAGAGAGAGGGTGTGTGTGCCAGAGAGAGAGTGTTTGTGTATCAGAGATAGTGTGTGTGTGTGTGTGTCAGAGAGAAAGTGTGTGTGTGTCCAGAGAGAGAGTGTTTGTGTATCAGAGATAGTGTGTGTATTTATAAGAGAGAGAGTGTGGGTGTACTAGAAAATATTTGTTTATCAGGGAGAGTATGTGTGTGTACCAGAGAGTGTGTGGGTGTGTGTGTATTAGAGAGAGAGAAAGTGTGTGTGTGCCAGAGAGAAAGTGTGTGTGTGCCAGAGAGAGTGTGTGTGTGCCAGAGAGAGTGTGTGTGTGCCAGGGTATGCGTCTGTGTGTGTGTATGAGAGACAGAGTGTTTGTGTATCACGGTGGGTATGTGTGTGTACCAGAGAGAGTGTTTGTGTATTAGAGAGAGAGTGTGTGTGTACCAGAGAGATTGTGTTTGTGTATCAGAGAGTGAGTCTGTGGGTAACAGAGAGGGTGTGTGTGTGTGTGTGTCAGAGAGAAAGTGTGTGTGGGTGTACCAGAGAGTGTGTGTTTGTGTGTTACAGAGAGTGTGTGTCTGAGAGAGAGACTGTTTGTGTATCAGAGAGTGTGTGTGTGTGTGTATCAGAGAGAGTGTGTGTAACAGAGAGAGAATGTGTGTGTAACAGAGAGAGAATGTGTGTGTAACAGTGAGAGAGAATGTGTGTGTATCAGAGTGAGAGTGTGTTTGTGTATCAGAGTGAATGTGTGTGTATCAGAGTGAGAGTGTGTGTGTGTATCAGAGAGAGTGTGTTTGTGTATCAGAGTGAGAGTGTGTGTGTATCAGAGTGAGAGTGTGTGTGTATCAGAGAGAGGTTTGGTCATTAAGCCTATAGTAATGAGCCTTGAGAAATGGTTCCGCTCTGGTGAAGGGCCCCTGGACCTGTGGATCACACCATTATCCCCTCAACAGAGGGAAACTGGTGAAAAACCGCTCTGCGTTGATGAGGTGTGATGGTGATAAAGAAAGAGATTAATGAAGACACCTCCTCACAGATACCAACACCTCTCATCTATACGAGAAATTCATTTTCCGTGGAGGACAGAGTACCGGCGCTGACATAAGTGACATCACATAAGGATGACGAGGGATTTTGTCTGAATAAGACGTATCGTCAATCTCTCATCCAACACTCATCCTCCATTAAAAGTTATCCGTAGAAAAGCCCATGATTCGCCCTCCATAAAAACTGTGGTACATTTAGAGTCCTCCTGAGCAACGCCGAGGGCTAACAATGGGGTTTCTGTGAGAAACTGGAGTGTTCAGAAGCAGTCAGCAAACATTTAAGTGGACAATCATTTTTTATGCATATACAGTTTTACCAAAAAACGACACAAACAAAATAGTGCTGATGAAAATGTCCAAGAAAACAAAACGTTACTGATTTCCCATGTAAAACGGCGGCGTCGTTGTAGATTACAGTCTCTTCCGGGGTGAGGAAGATCGAACATCAAGTTAAACAAGAACTGCCTGTGACCTTAACAATCCCCAACATCCACAGTGGAACAAATATCTGTGTTAAAGCACGGAGGCAGCTAACTGTCCTGAGGGGAGAAAGGAGATAGTGACCGAGGGGAGGAGGGAGATAGTGACCGAGGGGAGGAGGGAGGGAGGGAGACGAAAAGCTACCGAAAGGGTGAGTAAGAGAGAGAGAGAGGGAGAGAGAGGGGGAGGAAAAGATGGAGCAAAAAAGAGGCCATCGCATGTACTGTATTGATACACAATACATAGACAATATGGTTTACAATACCTTTACACCCAATGGCCAATCTGAAGACACCTCCAGGCAGTTCACCATTTTGTAGTAGGTTCAAGAAAGAGAGAGAGAGAGACCAGGTGTCTGTGTTTATGTGTGTCTTTGAGATCAAGAAAGGAACGAAAGGAGAGCGGTGACAGATGAGAAAAATGTATTTATCCCAGACACAAACACTAATCACCGTAAATGTCAAGCCAACCAGCCACTTCTGCCACTTACCTCCTAATTTATTTCATTTCCTGCCAGAAGGATGGCTGTCCAGATGACTTCCTGACTGAATTAACCGTGTTTGTCACGCCAACGACGAAGCCCGAATTCACCGTGAGCGGAGTGGGAGTAATTCAAAAGAAGGCAACGAGATTGTCTCAGAAAACGAACGTCTCTAGCCTCTATCTGTTACAGACTCACCACACCTGAGCGCACACACACACACTCGTGTGCACACGCTCGTTAGCAAACCCACACACACACACACACACATCTGTTTTAGTCAGCTAGGCTGGTTTCCGTCCCTGCTTCTTCCTGGCTGTTCGTCATTCCCTCCAGCTCTCTTTCGTGTTGGTGGGATGGAAGATGTGTTGATGGTGTGTGTATGGCTCTTACCTTAAATACGAATGCTTGTGTGTTGATCAAACCACATGGTTTGATTGGCTGAATTCTGTGGTATACTAGAAGACACGGCTGACACTGGTCGTTGCCATGGTCACTGACATTCTACAGACGCCACAGCCATACTGAGCACCAGAAGTTCACCAGGAACTAGGGAGGCTACGGAACATTTCCGCTAAATTACACTACAGTGTTTTCAAAATACGACAACATCGCTCATATTTAGCGAAAACCGCAGTTGCCGTGATCAGCATCATCACATCATCACACGGACTTTGGTGGATGTCAAGGTTCAGATTTCCTAGAAATGAACCACCTAACGAACTCAGTGCTGTATCCAGGCATTCCACAGTGCTTCCACTCAGAACACAGACTATGTCTCTAAACAATACGAACCACACATTGTTTTGCGTCATTTCTTAAATACGAAGTAATGCACTAAATCATTTATTGTTATTAGCAATCATGTCTTTTGTCAATAATGTGTACAAAACTCTTTTACGTAAACATCACGAACAGTGATGCCCTATATGTATGTACACTATGTGTCTTTGTGCCATAGATTCGACTGTTTCATTCAAAAGACACTCATCCCCAGGCCAAGAGGTTCACCCTCATCCGGCTGTGGTCCACATGAAGGTCATCATGCATCTATCTAACAGCAGTACTCACTCACAATGAGGGATCTGCTGTCACCGCCTAAGACCTTCTGAATTGAAATGCCCTCTCTTCTTCTTTCTCTCTTCCTTCCACTCTTTCTTTCAGCTCCTCTCTAACTCTCTCCCATTCTCTCTCCCTCACTCTCTCTCGTCTTCTCTCTCCCACTCTCTCTTCACACCTCTCTCTTGCTCATGTTCTCTTTCTCTCACTCCTCTCTTCCTCTTTATTCACTCTACTTTCTTCCTCTCTCAATCCACTCTTCCTTTGCAATCCTACAATGCCCTTGTCATCCAGCGTTTTGACCAATCCATCTAACCCTACCTGTTTTTCAGACATCTGAACTCTGACAGTGGTGAATGTTCGGCAGAGTGATGTGGGCCCTGGTGATGGATAGTGTTCTGATTCCTGGAGTTTGTGATGTGTTTCCCTATAGAATGAATGAGTTGGCAAACAGGGACAACTGAGGTTAACACACAAGTTTCTACTGCTTGACCTTCTCTGTGTATCAGCTTCGGTATGCATTTCAAGTTGATAAAATTCGAACTTCCTATTGTAAGATGTCAATATGGTGTGTGTTGTTTACCATAGTCATGTCTCCTCATTTGCTTGTAATGAAGGACTACACGATGAATGTATAAAGACATATGTTGACGACCCTGCAAACTATAATAAGCAGTTAGGGCGTCCCTTCGACAAGAATTAGGAACATGCTCCCTATGGATATCAGGAGATAAGGCCTGAAAATGAGGACGTAGGGCCTGAAGATCAGGAGACAGTTACTGGACATCGGGAGATTGTGTCTGGACATCAGGAAGTAGTGTCTGAACATCAGGTTATAGTGTCTGAACATCAGGTTATAGTGTCTGTACATCAGGTGGTAGTGTCTGTACATCAGGTGATAGTGTCTGGACATCAGGAAGTAGTGTCTGAACATCAGGTTATAGTGTCTGGACATCAGGTGGTAGTGTCTTGACATCAGGTGTTAGTGTCTGGACATCAGGCGGTAGTGTCTTGAAATCAGGTGTTAGTGTCTGGACATCAGGAGGTGGTGTCTGGATATCAGGAGGGTAGTGTCTGTACATCAGGTGGTAGTGTCTGGACATCAGGTGGTAGTGTCTTGACATCAGGAGGTGGTGTCTGGACATCAGGAGACGGTATCTGGACATCAGGTGGTAGTGTCTGGACATCAGGTGGTAGTGTCTGTACATCAGGTGGTAGTGTCTGAACATCATGTGGTAGTGTCTTGACATCAGGAGGTAGTGTCTGTACATCAGGTGATAGTGTCTGGACATCAGGTGGTAGTGTCTGGACATCAGGTGGTAGTGTCTGGACATCAGGTGGTAGTGTCTGGACATCAGGAGACGGTATCTGGACATCAGGTGGTAGTGTCTGTACATCAGGTGGTAGTGTCTTGACATCAGGAGGTAGTGTCTGAACATCATGTGGTAGTGTCTTGACATCAGGAGGTAGTGTCTGAACATCATGTGGTAGTGTCTTGACATCAGGAGGTAGTGTCTGTACATCAGGTGATAGTGTCTGGACATCAGGTGGTAGTGTCTGTACATCAGGTGGTAGTGTCTGGACATCAGGTGGTAGTGTCTGGACATCAGGTGGTAGTGTCTGGACATCAGGTGGTAGTGTCTGGACATCAGGTTGTAGTGTCTGGACATCAGGAGACGGTATCTGGACATCAGGAGGTAGTGTCTGGACATCAGGAGCTAGTGTCTGGACATCAGGAGGTAGTGTATGGACATCAGGAGATGGTGAAGGACATCAGGAGCTAGTGTCTGGACATTAGGAAGTAGTGTATGGACATCAGGAGATGGTGAAGGACATCAGGAGGTAGTGTCTGGACATCAGGAGATGGTGAAGGACATCAGGAGCTAGTGTATGGACATCAGGAGATGGTGAAGGACATCAGGAGGTAGTGTATGGACATCAGGAGTTAGAAGTAAAAATAAAAAGGTATTCGTCTGACCTTTTTGAAGGACGTAAAAAATATTCATATTGGATGGAATCAATCAATGTAATGATTCGTTGATTTGTCAACAGCAAATGACAGCATGTAATCATTCCAAGTTTCCAAGTGTATTTTTCCACCAATCCCCAATCATTTTTCAGTCCCTCATTCCCGCTAATCCTTTCAGATCTTTTCAAATTGCTGAGACCAACTTAGTTTTTATCCGACATATCTCCCATAAAGGGAAGAGAACAGAAACAGTTGATGGGCAGATAGCACGTCAGAGATCAATGTTCTTTGCATTATCCTTGGAGACTTTAACAGTGCCTCTTTCCTACCCGTCACACTTAGAGATCCAAATAGATCTGACAGCTGTTTTTTACACACATATAGTGCTTGACATAGTCTGCAGCTCTCTGGAGCTTTGTAAAGGCACTTGACGTTTTTCAGGTACAACATACCGGTGTACATATTTTGGTTCTTGACCTTTGGTTCCTGATATTTTTTGGTAATGGATTTATCTGGAGTGCGGTACCAGTACTGTTTTTCTTACAAGCACATACTCAAATACGCTACAATTTTACACTGAGTAAGTTAACACTGAGTTAACTCTGCGTTGTTTTAACTAGCTATTTTGTCTGTTAAGTATGATAGAAAATACGACTATGTAACTGTCTAATTAAAATCATCACCACTAACTGCCCACTGGCTACAACAGAACACAACGCTGACCATGTCTGGTAAAAGAAAACATGTCCAACTTAGCCTTCTACCGATGAATTTGGTGTGAACTGCATTACCAAGGCTTGAAATCAACTGCATTACCAAGGCTTGAAATCAACTGCATTACCAAGGCTTGAAATCAACTGCATTACCAAGGCTTGAAATCAACTGCATTACCAAGGCTTGAAATCAACTGCATTACCAAGGCTTGAAATCAACTACATTACCAAGGCTTGAAATCAACTGCATTACCAAGGCTTGAAATCAACTGCATTACCAAGGCTTGAAATCAACTGCATTACCAAGGCTTGAAATCACAAATTAAAAAACTTACCTCTTCCCCGGGGGAGTTATCTATCGTGTTCATGTTTGTGCTTGTATCAGTTATGCATTAATTTATTCGCAGGTTGTGTCAGCCAAATTGATAAATGACTACCCAGCTGTGGATATTAATCTCATATGATTGTTAGTTGTGGGGGGTAGAGTGGGGGGTGACATGGGAAAAGACAGGTTCACCTATTTCATTCCAACTCAAGGGCTAATCAAGTGACAATTCTCAATAAATAGCAAACCTTCTATGTACCCAGATCAGGTGCCGTCAAAGCAAGTTTACTGGTCACATGTTAACTATACATCATTTGTAAGTTGCAGTGAAATGCTTACTAGCAAGCTTCTCCATCAGTGCAATGTATCCATGAACAGAGAGCCATATACACAAGTAGAACATATAGGTCCGGTTTCGAGGCTCGGCTTAATCTGTGTCCGTGAAATCGGCCCGTAGTGTGAATTAGTGTGCAGGGCACGGCCTATTGGGTCTTTATCAGAATGTATTTCCTGTGAAGCTTCCTGATTAAAGGGAGGACAAGACAATGCATCCTGGGAGGGCAATGACACTTCCTGTTGGAGAAAGGGCCAGTTGTAAAGGAACAGCCGCTCAGACATACACAGCATTTGACATTTAATTACACACACGCATGCAAATACGCACACATGCACGCATGCACACACACAAACATTCAGACACACATACACACAAAGCCTCTGACATATAATCTTTATGTGTGATGTGTATAGAGATAGGACGTTGGGTCATTGTCCCTCAGCCTACACAGGGACCCTGATTCTACAATGCAGCAGAATTAACTGGCTTTAATTAGCTGTATTCTCACTGGCCTACGTTCTCTACAGCACCCAAAGGCTAATCAAGTTGATCAGTTAAGTGTGAGGAAATAAAGCACGTTAAACATAGCAGGTTGGTGAAACAGGTCTTTGCATAGTAACAATCAGAGCCACGTGTTTGGGTCATACCAATACATTGGTGAAGGGTAGGGGAACATCAGTCTAGGATAGGGGAACATCAGTCTAGGATAGAGGGAACATCAGTCTGGGGCAGGAGAACATCAGTCTAGGGTAGAGGGAACATCCGTGTAGGGTAGAGGAACATCAGTCTGGGGTAGAGGGAACATTAGTCTAGGATAGGGGGAACATCAGTCTGGGGCAGGAGAACATCAGTGTAGGGTTGAGGAACATTAGTCTAGGGTTGAGGAACATTAGTCTGGGGTAGGGGAACATCAGTCTAGGGTTGAGGAACATTAGTCTGGGGTAGGGGAACATTAGTCTAGGGTAGGGGAACATCAGTCTAGGGTAGGGGAACATTAGTCTAGGGTAGAGGGAACATTAATCTAGGGTAGGGGAACATCAGTCTGGGGTAGAGGGAACATTAGTCTAGGATAGGGGAACATCAGTCTAGGGTAGGGGAACATCAGTCTAGGGTTGAGGAACATTAGTCTGGGGTAGGGGAACATCAGTCTAGGGTTGAGGAACATTAGTCTGGGGTAGGGGAACATTAGTCTGGGGTAGGGGAACATCAGTCTAGGGTTGAGGAACATTAGTCTGGGGTAGGGGAACATCAGTCTAGGGTAGGGGAACATTAGTCTAGGGTAGGGTAACATCAGTCTAGGGTAGGGGAACATCAGTCTAGGGTTGAGGAACATTAGTCTGGGGTAGGGGGGAGTGTTTTACCTTTCTCTCTGTCTCTCCCTCAACACGATTCATTCTTATCTACCTTCTTTCTCCCTCTTTGCATGCTGGGACCACAGGAAGAGTCTGTGAACCTCCATATCTCTTTATTTTGCCCTCCTTTCCTAGTCAACTCCAGTTTCTGTCGATCCCTGCAGGGTGCAACAGAGATCCATCCCCTTCAAGTTCTGACTCTCCGTCTTTATCTGCCGGGATTCTGAAATGTCTCCCACTACCTTACTCTCTAAATCTTTCCCTCCACCAATCTCTTCCCCTCCCTCCCTCTCTTTCTCCATTCCTCCTTCCAATGATCCCTTCATCCCTCTGTCTCTCTCTCTCACTGTGTGGAGAGTCAGTAGGATAAAGCCCTCCCCTGCTCCCCAATCTCAGCAGAGAAAGTAAAGACTGGCTGTGGTTCACACACACACACACACACACACACACTATGTGTGGTGAAGGAGGACTCATGTGGGTGGCTCTGTACATGCTGTAACAGGGAGAGACAAAGGGAATGGACACAGGCGGTGTTTTCAGGGACCTTGTGGGCGTTTTATTAACACACACTGAAGGGAGAGGGGAGGAGGTGAGGGAGAAACCAAAAGGAGGAATGGGTGCTGGCAGTCGTACATTTGGCAGACCCGGCACTCTCCACCTTGCAACCGTCTGCCTCCTCCTCCGACTTCAGTCTTCTGTTGTTTTGTCCTCCATGGTCCTCCATGCTCCATGGTAGCCCTCAAATACCTCCCCAGGGGAGGTCCCAATAGGAGGCAGGTGTGTAGGGGCGGGGATAGCCAGTAGGGCAAGCTACCAGAATTTTCTGTTGGTGCGATACTGATCTGTGGGGTGCACGTTGGTGCTACAACGACATTTTAAATAAAGATGGTGATGGTGGTGTTTTCATGTAAAACACCTGATCCCTATTGTTGTTCCGTTCACTATCTGAAGCTGAGTCATCAATTAACATGTGACTTGTTTTGCCTTTCAGGGACAAAATGTCTGGCAACAATTAAATGACTGGCTACATTACAGCTTGTCATCAATGCTGAACAAATTACTGATTATTATTTCTGTTGCCAGGCATGAACCAGATGCATAATATCTGCCCACCATCTGAAGCTGAAGCTCAACAAGACAGAGCTGCTCTTCCTTTCGACTGAAGGCTAGTCAGCTCCCTTACCTATTTTTTCTGCCACCACTGGTCTCTTGGTTGCCCCACCCCTTCTCTTTACTGCCTGGGCACCTCAATGGTGGAACCAGCAACCCCCTGAATCAAGGACAGCATGCTGAAAGACGACTTCTGAAACCTCACCTTATCATGCCATGAAGGTATGGAGGGTCTTTAGACAAGACTGATGAAGCCATAACAATGAAGTCTGTAACAATCAAGCACCATAGATGCACTGACAGTACAGAAGCTCATTTTTTGCCCAAATGGTACAAAGAAAAAATCTGTTGGCATTCAAACAAACACCAAACAGGCCAACAAAGACTTGGTGAGAGTGCCTTGCTACATTCAGTAGTCTGGCCGTAGTCTTAAGCATCTGAAAAACACTGTAGGTATCTCATTGTGCCCTAGCATCAGTCCATTTAATCACTGTCATATATCCAAACGTCTGTTGGGGAACACAGGTTAAACCTCCCAGAGGATTGGGTCCATCCCTCATCCCATCCATCTGCAGCCAAAAGGAATGGACTCCCCTTATAGATTTCCTTTCCTAATAAACCGCCCAGCTTGCTCGGAACGGACGTGACCCAGCCGCAATTAACCCCACAATTTGTCACTTTGGAGGTCGCCCAGTGGGCGCAGCGTGTGATTGGCCAGTGTATTAGCATGGCTTGTTCCCTGGGCGGTAATGAAAGAGACGAGGCTCGGTGACGAAGGACAGGACGGACGACGGTCGCATTTAACGCATCATCCTAAATGTTTCCACTCCCTCTGCTCATGTGAATCTCCTGACGGGTTCTGCATAATACATGGAGTTTACTTATGTACACCATCGCTGGCGTGGAACGTTTTAACCGGAACCAGAGTGCTAAGAACCCCCGTAGTGAGACAGAGGACTAGAACTCCGCTGCCCGTGAATCAACAGTCTGTCATGGTTGCAACGGGGTCCCTCGCAGGTTGAGTGAAAACAACATTGATTTCCTATGGGGTGTCAGATGTTCCCTGCCAGGCCACATACCAAGGGTGTGTCCTCAACTGCACCCTATGGTTTAGTTTTACCGGCCCTGGTCCGAAGTCATTCATAGGGTGCATAGTGCCATTTAAGCCATGGCACCACAGGCATTGAGGGACTCATTGAATTTGTCCTAATGGACCTCAATGATCACTAATGGAGACGAAAGAGAGAAAATTAAATGGGATAATCAATCTATTAAAAAAAGCTGCGTCTGATAATGTCCACGGACGGCGTCATGTATCATAATGTAAAGGGGAACAGGACGACCTAAGAGTGCCGATGTAGAATCCAGACGCCATGTGATTGACTAAGGTTGTTTTGTGTTCCACTACGCATGCAGTTTTGTAGAATATTGAACTGTTGGCTTTTTCGTATTCTAAGAGCAGCACAAGCTGTCAACACATTCAAACGTTTAGAGGAGACCTGTTAGAGCTGTTCTGGAGATGTGCTGTTATGTTACAATGTTCATTCTTCAGTTGCCATAACTACTTTACATTTTGGTATTTTAGAAGAGGAACTAACAGTTAGTGTATTTAGTTTAAGGTAGCAATGTGAGACCAGGTTTGACCCTAAACCTAACCCATTAGTCGGAAATGTACTTTTTCCTTGTGAGCAGCCAAATGTCTTAAAATGTCTTAAATGGAGTGTTTTAATTGTTTTGCTATCCATATTGAGGACTTGTAGTCCTTATTCAATCTGTTAAACCAAAACACACACAGACGTGTGTGTGTGTGTGTATGTGTGTAAGTGGGGGGGGGCGGGTTGGGTTTGTCCAGATTCATTGTTAATTCTCCTCCATTTTGCCAAATCGATCTCCTGCCACCATTCCAGATCTGGCTCCTCGTGGAGCTGTTAAACTACTCTGTAATGCTGTTTTGTTAGACAGATAAACTATTTTGTAGCAAAGTTATGTTAGGCTGTTTCGTTAGGCTGTTTCGTTAGGCTGTTTCGTTAGGCTGTTTCGTTAGGCTGTTTCGTTAGGCTGTTCCGTTAGGCTGTTCCGTTAGGCTGTTCCGTTAGCCTGTTTCGTTGTTCTTTTAGAATGTTCTGTCAGATTGTTTTCCTGTTTGAGTGGAGTATCTGGGTCTTTGTGGGTCTGTGTGTGTGTGTGTGTGTGTGTGGGAAGAGCACAACTCTGGGGAACAGTGTAGTAAAATTCAGTTTATCAGTGAAACTAATTTCCTTCTCACTTTTATAAACAGCAGGATCCATTAATCAAATACCGTGAAGCCCCCTCAGTTTTCCTTTCTCAAACACCGTCTGTGTACAGAATCTGCCTGGATAAGTTGCACCAGTAACAGGGACGAAACACATAGAAGACATGCTCAAAAAGTCCATACATTTAGATTACAGTTGCAATTTGCAGTTGGCAGATAGACCTTGCATGTGGTATTCAGTGCCAGCCATCAAATGTTTGCCAAAACAGTGGTGTTTCACTTGTTTGATCTGGTTTGAACTGCAGATTGGCCCCTCAATCAGCGTGGGAATCGTGATTATGTATATTTTTTTACCTCAGAGGTTTGAATGCAGTGAAACCTCTTGACATCTCTCCATCGAATGAAGTGTTCCTATCAGCAGGGCAGAGAGTCTTGCAGTGAACGCCTACATTTTCCAGTCATTTTCTAAGTGATTTTCAAGCCACATTTGTTTCGAGCTTAGTGTGAACAGAGATTTTCTCTCTGAGATATCCTCAACGCATGAATTAAACATTAAATCCCACACACACAGATTGTGCAAGCACCAACATAAATGGCCTCACCTGTGCAGAAATACATACAAACTTTACTGTACTTTTCTATTTACCCTACTGTAAACAATGGTAAGGGCCACCTTGAAACTCTCTGCACTGTTTATTGTTTCTGCAGCACCGTCTATATATATAGATGTCAACTATCTACAGATTGCAGTTGCTTCAAACTACCTAATCATGAAGTAAAATATACAGCTCCTTCCACTGATTTTGGTTCT
The DNA here is from genome assembly GCF_011004845.1 of Esox lucius. Taxonomy (NCBI): domain Eukaryota; kingdom Metazoa; phylum Chordata; class Actinopteri; order Esociformes; family Esocidae; genus Esox; species Esox lucius. The sequence continues at coordinate 1,835,550 of NC_047578.1, read as the reverse complement.
TATGTGTAATTACTGTACACTTAAGTCAGATGTACAGTAGTTTCTGGAGCCAATGCTAACTAGTGCAATGGCAAAATGTATAGGCACATTAAACCAGTTCACAAGTTTGGGAGAGACCTTAACAGAGTATCCAACTGATCTGCCTGAGGCTGAGCAAACAAACACCAAACGATAATTGCTCGAATGTCTAAACGTCCTTTTAACATCGCCTCAGAGCAATGTCCGAAAGTTCTCGTCTTTCATTTAGTTTTCTGGTACACGGAGCGCCATGCGCACATCCTCTTTTGAAACAGCTGTGAGTTCTGAGGGCTTCGGCAAGAAGGCATTAAATACAGGCTGTGACTGGATCTCACGCTTTCCCAGGGGCCAATGCAGAACTGTGCACCCATGGAAACTGTGTTTGCTGTGAAATGATATAAGTTAGGGGTTCCGTTGGAGCAGAAACTTAAATTAATGAACAGCTCTGAGTTGGCAGAGCCCAGTCTGGTGGGGAAGGCTATACAATCCCCTCTCAGGGCAGGCTGCAACCATCCCTCTATATATTACACTGGTTCTATCAGTCCCTCGTTCCAACCCCTGTGCCTCCACCCTTGCTTTTCTCCCCTGCTGCATCCTCCCCTCAATCCCTCTCTCATCCACCATTTAAACAGCCTTTTAAAGCTGCCAGGGCAAAACGACGGTATACACTCAGCCAAAAGTCATGCAGGGTAAGAGAGAGGTAGAGAAAGAAACAGGGAAGGAGAAATGATGGGAGGAGAAAGAAAAAGGCAAAAGAAAAAAAAAAAAGACAGGATAGGTTGGGGAAAGAAGAAAGAGAGGATGGAGGGAGACACAAGATAGTGACTGTTAGGCAGAGAATAACCGAGAAACAGACAAACAGGTGAAGACAGAGAAACAGGGACAGTGTGAGAGAACATAAGCCAGAGGGAGGAAGGGAAAGAGAGATAAAAAGAGAGAGAGAACACGAGGCAGGGAGTGGAATGAAAAGAGAGAGAGACAGATAATGAGAGACAGAATGAGAGCCAGTGAGAGGGATGGAAAGAGAGAAAGAGCAAGAGAGTGCAGAGCCGAGAAAAGAGAGACGGTAATTCTGTCCTTGTCCATTCACATGCCAGCATTAGTCTAAGCCAAAACACTGAGGTGAATAGCATGGGCCCCAGTCGCTTCCCTCCCCTCATGTTTCATAAAGAGATAAGGGCCCACTAAAAATACCCATTGTGTGCGTGGAGAGATAGCCGACCTCGTATTAAGAGAGGCATCCACCGCCAGCCAGCCAGCCACACTTCCGCCGCTCCGCTTTCATTTAAAACCCGGGAGAAGATCTAAAAGTGGAGAACGGTGAGAATAACGGCCTCTCACGGCGTCGTAGCTCCTCGCTGCGCCGGGGAGAAGATAGCATTTTAAAAACCTGGCGGAAATGAATGTGGAAATATCCCGGGTAATAACGTGGTTTTGTGCCGCTACGTCTGGCAGCTATCACATATCAACTCCTGTAAAGACTAAACAAGACCCAACCCCGACTACAGCTGTCCCGAATGAGAAAGCATGGGTTTGTAACAGCTCTGAGATGCTCCCTCTCTGTCCTGGACAGCAGGGGAACTGTTACCACTGACCAGTCAGACCGGAAGGATTACCATTCATTGTGACTCACAACAGCCAGACTTAATGTAACCGAAATAAGACTCTCCCTCTCAGAGTCGAAAAGCTGCCCTCTGGAAGAAGAGCTATGAATAGATAGTGCTAACGAGGTATTTCATCAATTTAACAGAGTGCTGGCATTACCCTGTAGTCCATGACAAAGACACGCGTATATAACGACACGAATCCCCCAAAGTGTTAGGAAAGCTTCCAGACCGTGAGTGTAATAACACAGGACACATCAGCTGCTGGGTCATTCCGATTCTGTGTTGGACGCGTGTGTTGCAGGCGCGTGTGTTGCAGGCGCGTGTGTTGCAGGCGCGTGTGTTGCAGGCGCGTGTGTTGCAGGCGCGTGTGTCTGGCCTAGAGCTCCACTACTGCAGTCATATGTTCACCAACACACTAATTACCATTAGGAAGACCAAAGGAAAACATGTTGTCTATATTACATCAATAAATGTCCTGCAGCCATGTGTGGCTAGTGCAAAGCTAACACCATGTAGTTCAGCCACTGTAGTCAGTTGTGACTGTGGCTGGTCCTAGGCGAATTACATATAGCTTAGCCACACTACTTTGTCTGCCTGTGGCTAGGCTAAAATTGAAATAATTTGGCTTAACAACTATAGGCTGTCTGTATGTGACTAACCTGAGGGGAACACCATTTACCTTGGTCGCTATAGGCTGTCCTGATGTGGCTCGCCTAATTCTCATACCAATAGGCTTAGCCAATACAAACTGTCTGGCAGTAGATAGCCTGAGGGGAACACCATTTAGCTTAGTAACAATAGGCTGCTGGACAGAGTCCGAAGGTAAAAAAAAAAACATCAACTTGTGTGACTCACTTTTGAGCTCACTGTAACTGTACAGAGGACCCAGGGCAGAACTCACCCTGTACCTGTGCTTGTAAGTGTGTGTGTCTGTGTGTGTGTGTGTGTGTGTGTGTGTGTGTGTGGATAAAAACAAAAGGTTTGGTTGTGTAAACACAACTCCAGGAAGCGAAGCTCATATAGCAGACAGATTGGAAGTAATTGGTGTTAGAATGTTGTACACTTGGAGCTACTTGTGTGTCTTAGTCTACTTACAGTGTTTGTCAACCCTGCAGTGTGTCTCAGTCTACTTACAGTGTTTGTCAACCCTGCAGTGTGTCTTAGTCTACTTACAGTGTTTGTCAACCCTGCAGTGTGTCTTAGTCTACTTACAGTGTTTCTCAACCCTGCAGTGTGTCTTAGTCTACTTACAGTGTTTCTCAACCCTGCAGTGTGTCTTAGTCTACTTACAGTGTTTGTCAACCCTGCAGTGTGTCTCAGTCTACTTACAGTGTTTGTCAACCCTGCAGTGTGTCTCAGTCTACTTACAGTGTTTGTCAACCCTGCAGTGTGTCTTAGTCTACTTACAGTGTTTGTCAACCCTGCAGTGTGTCTTAGTCTACTTACAGTGTTTCTCAACCCTGCAGTGTGTCTTAGTCTACTTACAGTATTTCTCAACCCTGCAGTGTGTCTTAGTCTACTTATAGTGTTTCACAACCCTGCAGTGTGTCTTATTCTACTTACAGTGTTTCTCAACCCTGCAGTGTGTCTTAGTCTACTTACAGTATTTCTCAACCCTGCAGTGTGTCTTAGTCTACTTACAGTGTTTCTCAACCCTGCAGTGTGTCTTAGTCTACTTACAGTATTTCTCAACCCTGCAGTGTGTCTTAGTCTACTTACAGTGTTTCTAAACCCTGCAGTGTGTCTTAGTCTACTTACAGTGTTTCTCAACCCTGCAGTGTGTCTTAGTCTACTTACAGTGTTTCTCAACCCTGGTCCTGGATGCCCCCATGCCCTACATGTTTTCGATCCCTCCCTGCCTTAACATACATAACAGATAATGAGCTGATCATTTGAATCAGGTGTGACAGAGCAGGGAGAGATCTAAAACATGCAGGGCAGGGGGGCGCTCAGGAGCAGGGTTGAGAAACACTGGTCTACTTCAACAACACACATTTAAAGAGTTAAAGCAAGTCACACATATGTACTTGTCCAGTTTTTCCATTTTACCGGCCTATGTCATATCCAGACGCATGGATTACAAGTGGTAGCATGAAACTAGAACACAGTAAGTCCAGGGAAGAGGTCAGAGATAAAGAAGATTGATGGATGGATACAGAAACTGGAATGAGATAGCACAGGATTACTGTTAACAGGATAGCAATTTGAACTAGTCTGATACAGAGACTCCCACATCAGACGTGTCAGAACATGATGACACTGGACAGCGGACACATTCTCTCACTCACCCCAGGGGGAGTCCGTCCTCTATGCCTGGATGGCACGTAATGCCTGCATATTCAATCCAGCATTAAATAGAGATCAATGTTCCTGGAAGTCACCCTGAGAATTATCAGCAGCAATCAATAATTTAATCAATTTAAAGAAACGGGCCCTCAACCCAGCTTGAGATCGTTTTATGAGGTTAGAAAAGTTTCATGGTCTCAGCAGAAAGAGAACATTTTCACATAACATTTTAAAATTAAATGATGTAAAAGAAAATACGGACACGGCTAGGACAGGTGAAAGGGCAATGCAATTAGTTTTGGGATACGTTTTCAGAAGTACTTTAACTGGTGCAGAGATTTACCGTTATTCTCAGTACGGTGTTTACCCAATGAGGTCCTTACCAAGTTGAATAAGCAAATTCTCTCTTTCATTCCATGAGTAGCTCTGTATGTTTGCTCAGTACAGACTAGCTTTGTATGAAGGCTCAGTACACACTAGCTTTGTATGAAGGCTCAGTACAGACTAGCTCTGTATGTTTGCTCAGTACAGACTAGCTTTGTATGAAGGCTCAGTACAGACTAGCTCTGTATGTAGGCTCAATACAGACTAGCTCTGTATGTTTGCTCAGTACAGACTAGCTCTGTATGAAGACTCAGTACAGACTAGCTCTGTACATAGGCTCAGCACAGACTAGCTCTGTATGTTTGCTCAGTACAGACTAGCTTTGTATGAAGGCTCAGTACAGACTAGCTCTGTATGAAGACTCAGTACAGACTAGCTCTGTATGAAGACTCAGTACAGACTAGCTCTGTATGAAGGCTCAGTACAGACTAGCTCTGTATGTTGTTTCAGGACAGACTAGCTCTGCTCCACAGTTCATTGTACGCTTGCTGGATCCAGCATTATCTAACAGAGTTCAGATAAAACAGAGTTTACACAGCGGCCTCGGAGTTACACCTCAAGAACTCAATCAATCGGTTGACTTACACTGAGCCTGAATAACCTATTAGTGTGCTGTGTAATGGGAAACCTGCAAGGTCCCCCTAGACTATGCTAGGTCCAGGTTACGTTAAGCTACATAGACAGAGCCCCCCTCTCAAACCAATCATTTAATCAGTTGCCTTACAAACAGCACTACAAAAAGACATTCAATTCAGCACAGACCACCACTTTACAACCAGCTGTTCATGCAAACACTTTAATCAATCTAACTCCAGCTTCCCGCTGGACATCTGCCTTGTTCAGCCATCCCAGTCTCACACGCTCCATCCTTGTTCCCATCAAGCAGGTAACAGAGATTTGCCCGCCCCTCGTTCCTGGGCTGGGATACAGATGGAATAAGATTCTCCTCGACTGAGTCCCAAACTACTTCCTATCCTTTACGTAGTGCACTTCTCTCCACCCAAGCCTATGGTGCTGGATAGACTTCTCATTGCACAGCTAGACCCCTCATCTCTCAGTCTGATTAAATGCGAGACAACACATCTGATTTGACGATTTGTCAAAGCATTCGTTTTCTGGGGCGCCTGTTTAATATCAATCATGTTTTGGGCAAATCGGCGTAGGTTTGCATAAAGCTCTAAGAGTCGTGCATTACGGATGAGAGCTGAAACTGATTAGGGGGAAAAATGGTTTAGTCAGATATTACTGTAGGAAGATGGGAGGACTGCAAGAGACAGTGACTGACTAAGGTGAGAGGGTGAAAAAGAGAGTGAATGGAAGGAAAGGGAGAGAGAGAGAGGAGACAGAGGGAGAGAGGGGAGGAAGAGAGGAGACAGAGGGAGAGAGGGAGGGAGGGGAGAAATAGGTAGGTAAATATAATGGCAGAGGTCTGAGCCAAAGAGGACAAGTCACATATTGAATGATAGAAAATGAACTCAGAAAATCTAACCAAAGATCTATGAATGTGTTTCTGAAGGCACCAACGCAATTTGAGCTACACCAATAAAAATGAACCAAGCATTTGAAACCTGCTGATTTACGGACTTTCTCTTCCACAGTCGAAGACGCAATTCCCCTCGCCCAAGAGATTTTGCTTGTAAAAAGTGAATTGTAATCAATTGCTGAAAAAAACACTCAGCACATTACTTACAGAGCGTGTCAGGTAGAAAACAAGCCTAACAACAAAACAGCAGTCCCACAGGAGCAGAGCAGGGGCAGCTACGGTACTTGTTGAGAGCCAGCCGTTGTCTGAGTAGGTGGCAGCCATATTGTTTCAGCCCTCTTCTGTTGTCTAACTTGTCTCATTACCGGCGGTGAGTGTTCTAACAGCCATTACGAGTCAGCTCTGCTCACCCTACACAGTTACAGAGCTGGCCCCCAGGCCTTGATAAATGGACACTCAACACCAGTTATTATGATGAATGGGAATTTCACAATAAAAGCAATGCCAGGTAAGAGAGAAAAAAAGAGAACGAAACCCCCCTGCACACCACACAGGGTTTGTTTTCGTGTTGGGTTTTTTTTGCAGCCGCTCGCAAATTGGAAAGTGAGGCCTACAAAATATCAGTCTGACGTGTTCTTTTTTTCTCCATTTACTTGGTTTTGTTGGACTGGTTTAGGGGGACAGCATTGTGTGTGTGGGGGGGCGGGGGGGGGCTGTCTACCAAACGACTGCTTAGTCATCTCTCACTGACCGATAGGGATTAGATGGTCAGTAAAGGCTATCAGTGTTTCCGAGGCCAGAGCAGATTATTGAAAACCCTGTTCATTCATTGTCTCAGTGTATAGACCACAGGCCCATTGCAGATAGGTCATATCGAGCCAGAGGTTCACCAGCACCTTGTTATCATTAGGGAGGCTGTATGGACAGCATGCTGAGGCTAAGGTCGATGGAGGCAGAGGAGAGATGGAGTTCAAGGGAGAAAAAACAAGAAGGAGATAGAGAGGAGGAGGTGAAGAAGAGAAAGACAGAGACATGAAGATACAACAATATGAAAAAGATGAGAGCATTAAAGGAATAGAGAGACATTTAAGAAAGACAGCATCCCAAATGACAAATTAGAGAAATATTTAGAGAATAAAGGTTGAAGAGAAAGAGAGAGAGAGAATGGAGGAAGGAGAGGGAGGAATGGAAATGGAAAGGAGGGCTTCAGAGTCGTTTAATCACACCCATCTCAGCTGGACTGTGAGAGGAGAAGGGAGGAGAAGGGATGGAGAGAAAGAAAAAGTGAGTGAATATAAATAGAGGGAGAGAGAGACTAATGGACCTAATTTTAGTGGAGTATTTAACCCATTTCACTGAGAATCCTGGGTAATCAATTAAAAAGAGCTTTTATCCTGGCCCTCCGCTCCAATTACTCTATAATGCCATTATTCTCTCTACAGCTACCCATCTCAGGCTTCCATACTAAACGGCTTCCTATTCAATACCAAGTGCACTCATTTTGACCAGGTGGGAGAAACCTAGTGCACTACTGCAGGAAATAGGATGCCGTTTGGGAGGCAACACTGAATCATGGTCGCTACCTATCCCTTGTTTCCTGGACACAGATATAAGAGGTGCAGGACAGCTCTCATTGCCTTTAATCACAGAACAGGGAGCTGAGGTAAGTATTCCACAGGGGATCCAGTGAGAAGGACCATATTGACCTTGGGTTTCATGTACATGCATTATATTAGCCCATTCATGTCGAATGACGAAGTCTGGGGGCCAGGGTGATCGCTGCTATATTACCTGGGCCTGGGAATTCATGCACCGCTCAGCCAATATTGAATGAAGGGTCTTTCATGTCATGTTGAGGAATTGAAATGGTTGTGTAACAGGGAAAGAAGGCAACGGTAGTCAGCTGAAATCCGAGATTTGTCCGAGTCCCCTGGATGTCAGCATTATGCCATGAAAACTGTCCACAAGGGGCAGCGGTGAGAACCACTGCAGTGCTTCTGACTTGCAAGCAGAACATTTAGAAGAGAATAAATCCAAGGATTTGCATGCCAGTGAGAGATATTTGTGCAGTGAGAGGCTATTGGTCAGTGAGAAGTTGTTGTACATTGAGAGGTTGTTGGACAGTGAGTGGTTGTTGTGCACTCAGGTAGTTGTTATGCAGTGAGAGGTTATTGTACAGTGAGAGGTTGTCGTGTGGTGAGAGGTTGTAGTACAGTGAGAGGTTGTAGTACAGTGAGAGGTTGTTGTGCAGTGAGAGGTTGTTGTGTAGTGAGATGTTGTAGTAAAGTGAGAGGTTGTTGTACAGTGAGAGATTGTAGTACAGTGAGAGGTTGTTGTGTAGTGAGAGGTTGTTGCGCAGTGAGAGGTTATAGTACAGTGAGAGGTTGTTGTGTAGTGAGAGGTTGTTGTACAGTGAGAGGTTGTTGTGCAGTGAGAGGTTATAGTACAGTGAGAGGTTATAGTACAGTGAGTGGTTGTTGTGTAGTGAGAGGTTATAGTACAGTGAGAGGTTATTGTACAGCGAGAGGTTGTAGTACAGTCAGGGGTTGTTGTGTAGTGAGAGGTTGTTGTGCAATGAGGGTTGTAGTACAGTGAGAGTTTGTAGTACAGTGAGAGGTTGTACATCTGATTTAACCAGGCAATTCACTCTGATTGCTGGTCTCCCTCTTTTACTTTCATGTACTTGCTTCTAAATCAGCTGACATATGTAGCCCAATTCAAAGTAATATATAAGAAGGAATTACCTTGGGTTGGCTTGCATTTTATGTAGTTTTTAAGTAATAGCCAATTTTTCATACAAGAATGTCCTATCCATATGACCTGACCAAGGTCTAAATATTTTATATCTTTAACTTGATATATTAATCGTTAACTTACAAGCAGGCCCTTCTGGAGTCCTTTCCACTGTGATACTGGTGGTGTGATACTGGTGGTGTGATACTGGTGGTGTGGACTAACACTGTGATACTGGTGGTGTGATACTGGTGGTGTGGACTAACACTGTGATACTGGTGGTGTGGACTAACACTGTGATACTGGTGGTGTGATACTGGTGGTGTGATACTGGTGGTGTGGACTAACACTGTGATACTGGTGGTGTGGACTAACACTGTGATACTGGTGGTGTGATACTGGTGGTGTGGACTAACACTGTGATACTGGTGGTGTGGACTAACACTGTGATACTGGTGGTGTGATACTGGTGGTGTGATACTGGTGGTGTGGACTAACACTGTGATACTGGTGGTGTGGACTAACACTGTGATACTGGTGGTGTGATACTGGTGGTGTGGACTAACACTGTGATACTGGTGGTGTGGACTAACACTGTGATACTGGTGGTGTGATACTAGTGGTGTGATACTGGTGGTGTGGACTAACACTGTGATACTGGTGGTGTGATACTGGTGGTGTGATACTGGTGGTGTGGACTAACACTGTGATACTGGTGGTGTGATACTGGTGGTGTGATACTGGTGGTGTGATACTGGTGGTGTGGACTAACACTATGATACTGGTGGTGTGATACTGGTGGTGTGATACTGGTGGTGTGATACTGGTGGTGTGGACTAAGGTGGCGACTGCATCTGCATCTGTTGCAGAACAAGATTTTGTTCAAGATTTTTTTATCTGTCTTAATTGGTTTGTGTCCGAGGAATGAGTGGGGTAGTCAGCTGTGCTGCATCCTGTTTAGGATCAAGCTACTGTGTTCATTGACTATGTCAGGAAGCTTATCTCAGCTGGCCTTTAACCAGATGGATTTCTCCTTGATTGCCTGTAAGAGACAATGCTGTGATCCTCCCTTGTTATGTTGGCAACCTGAGTTGGTTGAAGGTTAACTTCTATGCAGTAGTTTAAAATCTGAATTCAACTCCTTAGCATCCCAATTCCTCTCTGTGGATTTCCAGGGACAGTGACTATAGAAGCTAGCAAGGACCAATAGCCTGATACATTACTTGACAACAGTCAAATCCTTCAATCCTTGCCCTCGGCCACCGTGTCTACATGGTTGCTGAACCGTGTTCTGGAGGTGCCTGCGGGGCTCAGTGGAGGACACCTACAGCCAGACAGAGAGCTGTGATAGACAGGAAGGTGGACTGCAGTCTCATTCTGTATGTAAAACGGAGCAGAACCCTCAGCTGAGCTCCTGTATGCTGCAGATGTAGCTACGCCAAAGTCCGTCCTCCTCTATCTCTGTCTTCTCTTTGTTCTCTGTCTACCTCCCCTCTGCCTTTCAGTATTCTGTTTCTCTCTCCTCTCCCTCTTTCTCTAGGCCTCCTCCTCAATGCCTCTTTCTCCTCTGTCTTTCTCAAGTGACTCAATTTAATTATGTTCCCACTATGGATTTGGTTGACTCTTTCTTCTCACTCTTGCTCTAACCTTAACCCTAACCCATAAGCCTAACCTAACCCTAACCTGAAGCCCCAACCCTAACCCCTAACCCTAACTTAAAATGTATGTCTGAACAAAATCTGCAAAACTCTAATGCTTAACCCTAATTTGAATTCTAACCTCTATTCAAACTTTTGCAAAATTTAGCAAAAAACACTGAAGCAAAAAACATTTATAGGGACAGGAAAAAAAACTTCTTTAAGCACAGTATCATGTGACAGGTTTAAGATCTGTAGGACTTCATCATGTGACAGGTTTAAGATCTGTAGGACTTCATCATGTGACAGGTTTAAGATCTGTAATACCTCATCATGTGACAGTGTTAGGGTATGTAACACCTCATCATGTGACAGGGTTAGGGTATGTAATACCTCATCATGTGTCAGGTTAGGGTATGTAACACCTCATCATGTGACAGTGTTAGGGTATGTAAAACCTCTTCATGTGACAGGTTTTGGGTATGTAGCACCTCATCATGTGACAGGGTTACGGTATGTAGCCTCATCATGTGACAGGGTTACGGTATGTAGCCTCATCATGTGACAGGGTAACGGTATGTAGCCTCATCATGTGACAGGGTTAAGGTATGTAGCCTCATCATGTGACAGGGTTACGGTATGTAGCCTCATCATGTGACAGGGTAACGGTATGTAGCCTCATCATGTGACAGGGTTAAGGTATGTAGCCTCATCATGTGACAGGGTAACGGTATGTAGCCTCATCATGTGACAGGGTTACGGTATGTAGCCTCATCATGTGACAGGGTTACGGTATTTCGAGTGTAAACATGTCTAGCAAGTCAATACAGCCCGTTGGAAAATAATTGAGAGAAAAAAGAGAGAAAGAGAGAAATAGAGCAAGCAAGAAAGAGAGGAAGATATATGCATACATACAGAGAGAGAAGATGAAATGACCTCCACTTTGTCATGTTGCTCTCACAAGAGTGTAGAAGACACGAATGGCTAATTTGGAATGGCACACTGAAATTTCACATGAAGCAAATAGCAGCAATTGGGGAGTTGGAGATACCACAGACTTACCAGAGCTGCCCTGCCAAAGTCGGGTTCAGCTGAAACAGAAGGATTTACATGTCCATTTGAACTCCTAAAACCTTGATATGTTTCTTGTTTCATTATTGTGTTATTTAGAGAGCCAGTTTACGGAAGACGCCGGCAGGTGACCTCAACAAAAGCCAAGCGAACAGGATTTCCCTTAACACAGAGGATCATCTGCTACCAGCCAGTCACAGGGTAAACCTCTGAAACAAACACGGATTCTCCCCTTCTCCCAGTGCGGATGAAAGACATGCATGACATGTTGCGTGTCATCAAGCCGTCACAGCATCAGAAGTGTGTCCTGGCTGTGTCTGGCCCGCCCATCCCCTTCAGCTCGACTCAGGGGGCGGGGTTATTCCACCTCGTCACAGGCAGCAGCATCAGTCCATGGATGAGAGGACTGACTGAACTTCACACCTCTTACTCTTGCAGGTATGTTCGGGTGCTTGTCAAATACCTAACTAAGCAGTTGACAAGCGCACGACTGTTCATGGGTAGATGGAGTCAGACCAGACCTTCCGCGTTCTGGATCCACATGTCAAACTGACATGTGTGATGCCAGTGAGACGGCTGCCCTACCCAGCCCAGGCTAAACACTAATCCCCAAGCAGTGAGACGGCTTCCCTACTCAGCCCAGGCTAAACACTGATCCCCCAGCAGTGAGACAGAAGCCCTACCCAGCCCAGGCTAAACACTGATCCCTGAGCAGTGAGACAGAAGCCCTACCCAGCCCAGGCTAAACACTGATCCCCGAGCAGTGAGACAGAAGCCCTACCTAGCCCAGGCTAAACACTGATCCCCGAGCAGTGAGACGGAAGCCCTACCCAGCCCAGGCTAAACACTGATCCCCGAGCAGTGAGACGGCTGCCCTACTCAGCCCAGGCTAAACACTGATCCCCCAGCAGTGAGACAGAAGCCCTACCCAGCCCAGGCTAAACACTGATCCCTGAGCAGTGAGACAGAAGCCCTACCCAGCCCAGGCTAAACACTGATCCCCGAGCAGTGAGACAGAAGCCCTACCTAGCCCAGGCTAAACACTGATCCCCGAGCAGTGAGACGGAAGCCCTACCCAGCCCAGGCTAAACACTGATCCCCGAGCAGTGAGACGGCTGCCCTACTCAGCCCAGGCTAAACACTAATCCCCAAGCAGTGAGACGGCTGCCCTACTCAGCCCAGGCTAAACACTGATCCCCGAGCAGTGAGACAGAAGCCCTACCCAGCCCAGGCTAAACACTGATCCCCGAGCAGTGAGACGGCTGCCCTACTCAGCCCAGGCTAAACACTGATCCCCCAGCAGTGAGACAGAAGCCCTACCCAGCCCAGGCTAAACACTGATCCCTGAGCAGTGAGACAGAAGCCCTACCCAGCCCAGGCTAAACACTGATCCCCGAGCAGTGAGACAGAAGCCCTACCTAGCCCAGGCTAAACACTGATCCCCGAGCAGTGAGACGGAAGCCCTACCCAGCCCAGGCTAAACACTGATCCCCGAGCAGTGAGACGGCTGCCCTACTCAGCCCAGGCTAAACACTAATCCCCAAGCAGTGAGACGGCTGCCCTACTCAGCCCAGGCTAAACACTGATCCCCGAGCAGTGAGACAGAAGCCCTACCCAGCCCAGGCTAAACACTGATCCCTGAGCAGTGAGACAGAAGCCCTACCCAGCCCAGGCTAAACACTGATCCCTGAGCAGTGAGTCACTTGGATCACAGCTGCCAGGCAAAAACGTACCTGCCGATATCAATGTTCAAGCCACCAGCAAACACAGCCCCCCCACCCCGCCCCCCGCCCCAAACAAATACAATCTTTGCATGTTTTCATGTTGTCCATGTTGGGTAGCAGGGTGGGTTGGAGCAGCTCATTCCGGTTTTCCTCTTCAAGTCTGGATTCATAACGGAGCGCTACAGAAGCAGCCTCTGGATGACTGCACAACAAGGGAGCAAAGCGACAAACCATCGCTTTCAATTTGCATCTCCAATATGCTAATTAAAAAAAAAGTTTTACAGAACTGACAGAGAGAAGTTGGTTAGAGAGGAAGACAGAAATAGAGAAAAGACAAATATGAAGTAAAACTTCCCGCGCTCACAACAATAGAACTAAGCGAATGAGCGTGTTGTTAAAAATATGAAGTCAGACCAGATAAAAAAAAACAGGGGGCCATGTAAACATGTGGCTGTTAAAATGAACCCCAACTGAAAACAATGCCCAAAAGATAATGCTTATATAATTAATATTTAGAAATGCAAAAAACGGTTTACGGTTTAATAAAACAATTTGACTATGAAGCGTATAGCAATTGTTATCAAGTGTTAAAGAAATGTAGTAGTACTGTGGCAGTAAGTTATTTAAACTAAGCAGCCTAACCTACCCAAAATAGACTGATGATCTCATCTCTCAAGAGATGCTTTTGTGGACCCCGGGAATGCTCCGTTTCAGTTTGGGTTCACTGTGACGCAGACATTTAAATATAGGCTTGATGATGAGATGGTCATGTCTGTACCCAAGTTGTTTTCCCTAAGGCAGGCCTGCACTTTGAGCCAAGAGAAATGCATTGGGCTCATGCTTTTTTTAACAAATATTGCAGACAGTCTGGGTTCAGAATGAAGGTGAACAAGCATTTGAATGTTTGAGATCCAAACTGGGTTCTGAAACCGGGTCGGGCCAACCATGGTGTGGTAATGACAAATGCTGGCTGAATTACTACACATTTTTAATAAACAAATGTTGTTCTGATTATAATGAATATCCTGCACTTAGATCCTAAACATAGATCCTGCACATACAGTGCTTGACATGAGCCGGAACGTTCCGGAACGGCATTCCGGTACTTCAGATTTTAGGCAAACAGTGTTCCCGTTCCGCCATCTGGGACATCTAGGATTGGCTACTTAAATGGAACAAGACTTATTAACACATACATTTTGATGAACATAGTCTAATGTGCGATTTATTTTAAGTCAAGTTCTGTACACATAGATCCTAAACATAGATCCTACATATAAATCCTACACATTGATCTTGCACATAGATCCTAAGCATAGATCCTAAATCATATTTGCCATGCACAGTAACAGTGCTCTGAGGGTGGAAATACTGACATTAAATGTATTTGACATCTGACCCAATGAGACCGGGACAGAGTGACATTGTGGACCACATAGACTGACACAGAAAGACAGGATGCTGGAGTTGTTGTATCAGCCATTGATGGACATGCTGTCAAATTAATGTGATTTATGGGTTAGGGGAAAATAATGTATATGTATAAAATATGTGCCTAAACTTTGTCCATTGGAACTAGAATTTCTGTGTACACTGTCATATTTTGCCTGCTTTGATTCTCATTCTACAACCCAAAGAAAATATACTAGGAAGGTTATTTTCTTAAATGTCAGACTTGTCATATTGACATAATCTATGATTTTTCATTATTCAGGACATTAATCAGGAACATGCATTTAGAATAAACTTTCATTTTATTTTCTTTCACCTTTATTTAATCAGGTAAGCCGATCAATAGTACGACAGCAGTTAGTTACACATGAATACAATCCAAAATTCTTACAAACATGATGTACAATGGAGTCAGCTAGACTGACCTTAGCAAGACATTTTAAGCGAGCGACCAGTGACCAATAACGGTGTTGGTTTAATAATGACGGTGTTGGTTTAATAATATTGTTGGCTTAATTATGGTGTTGGTTTAATGACGGTGTTGGTTTAATGACAGTGTTTACTTAATGACGGTAATGATTTAATGAAGTGTTGGTTTAATGACGGTGTTGGTTTAATAATGACGTGTTGGTTTAATGACGTGTTGGTTTAATAATGACAGTGTTTGTTTAATGACGGTGTTGGTTTAATAATGACGTGTTGGTTTCATGACTGTGTTGGTTTAATGACGGTGTTGGTTTAATAATGACAGTGTTGGTTTAATGACGGTGTTGGTTTAATAATGACAGTGTTGGTTTCATGACCGTGTTGGTTTAATGACGTGTTGGTTTAATAATGACGGTGTTGGTTTAATGACGTGTTGGTTTAATAATGACCGTGTTGGTTTAATGACGTGTTGGTTTAATGACGGTGTTGGTTTAATGACAGTGTTGGTTTAATAATGACAGTGTTGGTTTAATGACCGTGTTGGTTTAATGACGTGTTGGTTTAATAATGACGGTGTTGGTTTAATGACGTGTTGGTTTAATAATGACCGTGTTGGTTTAATGACGTGTTGGTTTAATGACGGTGTTGGTTTAATGACAGTGTTGGTTTAATAATGACAGTGTTGGTTTAATGACAGTGTTGGTTTAATAATGACGGTGTTGGTTTAATGACGGTGTTGGTTTAATGACGGTGTTGGTTTAATAATGATGGTGTTGGTTTAATGACGGTGTTGGTTTAATGACAGTGTTGGTTTAATAATGACGGTGTTGGTTTAATGACGGTGTTGGTTTAATGACGGTGTTGGTTTAATAATGATGGTGTTGGTTTAATGACGGTGTTGGTTTAATAATGACGTGTTGGTTTAATGACGGTGTTGGTTTAATAATGACGTGTTGGTTTAATGACGGTGTTGGTTTAATAATGACGTGTTGGTTTAATAATGATGGTGTTGGTTTAATGACGGTGTTGGTTTAATACAATGTTGATTTAATCCCGACTCTGCTCAAATGTATTTCCATGTAGGAGAACCAAAGGCTTTTTTGTGATTGTTTAATCAGCCCCTTTACTTACCACTGTTTTCAGGATGAAAAATTTGATCTACCCATGCGTGGTTCACTGCTGGCTCAATTAGAGAAAAAAGATCAAAGACTGTAATCAAATACTGTTAAAATTTCTTCTTTGCAGTTCAATTAGCATATGTGCTTGATTTTCACGTGATTAATGAAATTATTTCATATCAAAAGTAATGCCCCCAAAACTTTGAATTTGTCAATTAAAAAAAATCTAATCCTGTGCCCAACTGGGAAAATCATACACTGGCTTGTATTTGGTTTAAGACAGGTTTTATCAGCATATAATTATGTCACCTCCACTTGTGTGAATCCTTTTGTCTGATTTAACATCTTGTTGTAGTGAACCTGTGTGTTTCAGCTTGCTGTTGTCTGTGTCGACAAGCTTAGGGAAGCCAAAAGTCTTCAGGCAGTATATTTCATGATGTTTTCACTAAAGATAGGCAATCTAAAGATTTTCCACCAGACTCAAACCCCCCTTCCCTTGTAGACCTTTTAAATAGGGTACAAATCTACACTGTAGTATGTAACCCATGATTTATACCAGCCAGGCTACAGAGAAACATGCAAAACACTGTGAAACATTGACATTCACTGCCAGACAAGAACAGAAGAATGAAGGCCTGACACATGACAGAGACAATTCAGATGCGATTGTCCCTCATCTGTGACATGTGTCAGATCACATCTGGCAACCCGGATTGCAGTCTGACTGGGTAAGGATAAAAAAATAAAAATCTACTGGCACTTGTGGGTGTCAGATGGCATTTTCACGGATACCTTTTTTCTCGAATAGGAAGTGAGGAAAAGTCACATCCCTTCAGAAAAGCATCAAGAAAAACTGCATACATAAGAAATAACAATATTTATAAAGCAACAATTGGCAACTGGGAATGTATGTAGGGAAGTGTACTCATGTGCAGGTAGATCCCATAGTGCCTAAATATAGAAGGTACAAAATAATTTCAATGTGAGGAAGTGAAGTATTTGTACTAGCCTCTGGAATGCATGAAAGCAAGTGCGTTAGTCTGTATGAGCAAGCATTTAGCAAGTAAAATCTCTGTGTTCCATTAGCTGGTCAAATGTTAAAGAACTATTGTTCAAGGCACAAAAAGGAAACATAATTGATGGACTGAATCCATCCCAACTCAAGTACTAACTTCAGCACAAGTCCCATTCAGCCTGATCCCATGACCAGGTCCATAGCTGCCCATCTGACACTACGGACTTATTTAGTCCATAGCTTTCCCTGAGCCCTACCACTGATTTAATGTGGCGTGTTTCCACACAGTCTTTTATCTCTGCCATTTCCAATGACTGTTACCTTCTGTGCATGTCTCTCTGTCTCTCTTTTTATCTCTCTTCTCTCGCACCTCCTCTGCTTGCTTTTCTCCAAGCTTGGAGAGTGAAAAGAACCATATAAGTCAGAAGAAGAAAAAAGACATCATCATAAAAGGTTGAAAAGTGCAGTAAACAGAGCTTATTGCAAACGATTCAAAATGGGTAAAAAAAAAGAAACAAATAAAATGTTAATAATTCACTGTAAGAACACCAAGGAACATGAATAAACTGGTACTGTACATTTGGGTTTTTTTTACAATAAGGCTTATGATGAACTTTTAATTTCATGACAACAAGTCACAGTTTTTTCTGCTGGGATTCCACAATGGGCAAATAGATCAGACCAGTAGATAAGTACCAATAGATCAGTACCATTGACCAGCTCTGCTGACGTAATAATGGCTAATTGTGTTTCTGCTGTTTTGGAGACAATGGAGACAGAAGCATCCTTTTCTCTCAGTAAGCTGAGGTACTGAAGCAAGACTCTCCAAATAAACAGGTAGTGGGTTGTGTAGGCCATTTTAGTTCCTTTGCCAATAATTAATTTTAATAGTGAATAGGGTGGGGCTTAAGCTACCCAGGGTTTCATGACAGTTTTAACTGCAGGCTTCATGCGCTTTAGCTCCACTTCTATTGCATACTGTAAACTCCCAGCGAATTTTGAAATCAAACAAATATTAGAAGATTTAGATTTTGTTTAATTGATATGATATGATATGTATACATTTTGGGGGAAGTAGACAATCCAACACAACAGGCAACACACAGTATCCTGTATCCAAGCAACACACATCTTTAGGTTGTCAGTGTATTAGAGGATGTAATGTAGGCCATGGAAAAGTCCACTTCACCAGAAAAATCAACAAGGAAAAATTAAGTGTGAAGATACTTTGGAAATCAAGATAACAATAAATAATTTAAGTTTTATTAAGTCTAATTCAGTCAGCCTGGAATGACAAGTCAAAACAAAGGGTCTTTAGGTTGTTCTGAAGTCACATTGTTCCTTTTACCTTTTCATAAGTCCCTCCTTATCAGTTCCCAAAATATTACCTTTTCTGCTCAAGATAAATACAAGAAAACAAGTTGTCACACAAACATAAAAATAAGATAGAACTCTACATTGTCGTGGCAACCATAGTTCTAGGTTAACAGACCTCCTGATCTGAGCTACCAATCGTTTCTGTTCTGCCCCAAATGGAAGGAAAACCAGAGATACTTCAACTTGGAGCTGTCTGTAGCTGTCTGTAGCTCTGCCATAGATAAGAAAATCTGAGGCCTGGTATCTTCGGGTGTGGCCACAATCACATCTAAGAACAGGGCTTGCTGAAGAAGGTCTTTGCCTATACTTGGCTTCAGTGAACAGTCTGAAGCAAATTTTGATCTAGTCTAACACAGTCCATTTATTACACTGGGATTTGCGCAGCAGTGAAGCAGGTTTCTTATCTATAGATGAGAGCAGCTATATGCCACTTTCCTTTCGTCCGAACGACCATGCCCCCTTTTGGGGGAATGCGAGCGCAGTAAATGAGTGGAAAGCAACTGTGCAAAATGATCAATAGTACTGGTAGCATGCCTAAAAGCTGCTGCGTTGTGTTTTGCATGTCTAATTACTTCCCAAAAAAGCGGAGGACAGCAAAAGGAGAGATCTGTGGCTTCAGGCCATTCGCAAAGAGGGTGCAAATGGTCAGCTATGGGAGCCGTCCAGTCAACACGTTTATGTCTTTCACCGCCATTCAAATTAAATGGTCTGTTAACCCCAAAAAGGGGCAGGAGCATGACGCGAAAGCAGAGTACCCGGATGGGCTGCTCTCATCTATACAGAGAATACAGTTCATATGGAAGCCTATTGGTGTTCATGACGGTAATACGTTAGTACCAATTTTCTTAGAAAAATCTGTCCCCTACAAGCCCCATGTTGATGTTTTTGTCCACAAACCTGTTGGCTCTGTAGACAAACTGCAGTGTGTCAAATGAAAAGTCACTGATAAGTTCGAGATGGTCAAGCGTCCTGGTGATGAATAGATTGTGACTCAGAGGTGGGTGTGAAATGCTGGGTCCCTTGCAGCTTGCTGCTCTCTGTTGTGGCTGAACATTACCCAGTTAGTGTTTTAGACTGGACAGTGTTCATGTCTGCTTCTGCTTTTTCTGCTGGTTGTCGGTAGACCGTCAATAGGAGAATCCTTGTCAAAATTGTTTAAGTTCATTCAGGCCAAAAACCAGGTCAGCTTGGAGCTTGGATTCCCAGTGAAAGCAGTGTTGCAGAGGATAGCAATTCCAAGTTAATCCAACTAGATTCCAAGTTAATCCAACTCTCATTTCAATGTATATATTTAATTCATGAGCTTGTGACCTCTGCCTTGCTCCTTCAAGGAGGAGAGGGAGAGGGAGGGAGGGAGGGAGGGAGGGAGGAAAGGAGATGGATAGAAGCAGGAGAGAAAGATGGGAGGAGGAGAAAAATGAAGTGGAGGGATGGGGAATGAGAGGGAGAGGAAGAGGGCAGAAATGAAGAGGTTGCACTTGTGTTGTATAAGTGTTGTATACAGGTTCACAAGAGTGGAAGTAGATGAATCTCGCCACATGGATGGAGGATGCAGGCACATGAAGAGGGCCTCTAAAAGGGGTGTGTGTGTGTGCATATGTGTGTGTGTGTGTGTGTGTGTGTGCATATGTGTGTGTGTGTGGGTGGGGGGGGGGTAAGGAGGTAAGGGGAGTGTTTGGAGGGAAGGAGGAGAAGAGGGTGCCAGTTTGCAATAGACGCTGAGCAGCTTAAGTTTAATTGCTTGTGGTGGCAGTCAAAGTCAATATGCTGGTCAATGGCCCATGCACTCCACAGGTTCATTTCCCCATAATTACTCTACATGCACCCAGCCAATGCAGAAGTCTGTCATGATTAAAATAATAAAAAGGGGAGGGGGGGTGGGGCAGAGGGACATGAAATGAAAACCACGAGGTGAGGAAGGATGTGACCAAGCAGGAAAGGGTTTTGGTGTTTAGGTATTATTAAGCCAACTAATACTTAATGAACATGTAATCTGCTGATATAATATCTATAAAAACCTTCATCAATCCTCTCCAGACACCTGCCATGTCTAATTCAGTCATGTCTCCAAATTAATCAGTCATTTATTGATTCACTCTGTCAACAGTGAAACAGGACCTGCTGCTCTCTGATCGAAGCACTGTGCCTGTGTGTTGTGTGTGGCTGTGTGTGTGTGTAAGTGTATATGTCTGCGCGTGTGTGTGTGTGTGGCTGTGTGTGTGTGTGTAAGTGTATATGTCTGCGCGTGTGTGTGTGTGTGTGGCTGTGTGTGTGTGTAAGTGTATATGTCTGCGCGTGTGTGTGTGTGTCTGGGTGCATTTCTGTGTAAGTCTGTGTGTGTCAGTTTGCATTCCCGTGTGTATTTCTGAGTGAAAGTCTGTGTGTCTGTGTGTATTTCTGAATGTATGTCTGTGTGTGTGTGTGTGTGTGTATATGTGTTTATTTTTCAGAAGTCCTCTGGTCTTTGCCTGCTGTTGCAGGGCCTTTCAAAGAGACTCCCTCTAATTAAAAACAGGTGGTCAGGGTTTGATTAGCTTGTTAAAACACACCTGCTCCCAACTGAAGGCATGAGGATGAAACTCAATTAATACAGCCGCCTCATTCACCGTCCCTCAAACTTCTCCACACAACGCCTGCAGAATACAGATAAGATGAGAAGAGGCCAAAGTGTGGTCAGAATGGCACTCTATTACCTTAATAGTGAACTACTTTACACAGGGACCCTGCTGTGCGAGTGTGTGTTGTTTGTATTTGTTTTTAGATCAGCAGCTGTACCAAAGTGCTCATACAAAACACCAGGTCTAAAACCCCAAGGACACCATAGGAGCGATAACATGTCCAGGAAAAACTCCCTAAAAAGAGGGTTGGAGGAAATATTTTGGTGACCAACTCATTCCAATATTTTGGTTACCAATTCATTCCAATATTTTGGTTACTAAATCATTCCAATATTTTGGTTAGTAATTAATTCCAATATTTTGGTGACCAATTCATTCCAATATTATGCTTACCGTTTTATTCCAATACTTTGGTGACCAATTCATTCCAATATTTTGGTTACTAATTCATTCCAATATTTTGGTTACTAATTCAGTCCAATATTTTGGTGACCAATTAATTCCAATATTTTGGTTAGTAATTAATTCCAATATTTTGGTTAGTTATTAATTCCAAAATGTTGGTTAGTAATTAATTCCAATATTTTGGTGACCAATTAATTCCAATATTTTGGTGAACAATTAATTCCAATATTTTGGTTAGTAATTCATTCCAATATTTTGGTTAGTTATTCATTCCAGTATTTTGGTTTGTAATTAATTCCAATATTTTGGTTACCAATTAATTCCAATATTTTGGTGACCAATTAATTCCAATATTTTGGTTACCAATTCATTCATATATTTTAGTTATCAATTAATTCCAATATTTTGGTTACTAATTAATTACAATATTTTGGTGACCAATTCATTCGAATATTTTGGTGACAAATTCATTCCAATATTTTGGTGACTAGTTAATTCCATTATTTTGGTGACCAGTTAATTCAAGATTTTGGTGACAAATTCATTCCAATATTTTGGTGACTAGTTAATTCCAATATTTTGGTCACTATTTATTTCATTGTATTCCAATATTTTGGTTAGTAATTCATTCCAATATTTTGGTTAGTAATTCATTCCAATATTTTGGTGACCAATTAATTCCGATATTTTGGTTACCAATTAATTCCAATATTTTGGTTACCAATTCATTCCAATATGTTGTTGACCAGTTAATACCAATATTTTGGTGACCAATTCATTCCAATATATTGGTTAACAATTTATTCCAATATTTTGGTTACTCTCTTTCTCATCTCTCATCTTCATCCGCTTATCCGGTATTGGGTTGCGGGGACAGCAGCTCCAGTAGGGGACCCCAAACTTCCCTTTCCCGAGCCACATTTGCCAGCTCTTACTAGGGGATCCTGAGGTGTTCCCAGGCCAGTGTCGAAATATAATCTCTCCACCTAGTCCTGGGCCTACCCTGAGGTCTCCTCCCAGCTGGACGTGCCTGGAACACCTCCCTAGGGAGACGTCCTGGGGGCATCCTTACCAGATGCCCGAACCACCTCAACTGGCTCCTTTCGATGCAAAGGAGCAGCGGCTCTACTCCGAGTTCCTCACGGATGGCTGAACTTCTCACCCGATCCCTAAGGGAGAAGCCAGCCACCCTTCTGAGAAAACCCATTTCAGCCGCTTGTACTCGCGATCTGGTTCTTTCGGTCATGACACAGCCATCATGACCATAGGTGAGGGTAGGGAGGAAAATTGACCGGTATATTGAGAGCTTTGCCTTCTAGCTCAGCTCTCTTTTCGTCACAACGGTGTGGTAAAGCGAATGCAATACAACCCATGCTGCTCCGATTCTCTGGCCAATCTCCCGTTCCATTGTCCCCTCACTCGCGAAACAAGACCCTGAGATACTTCAACTCCTTTACTTGGAGTAACGCCTCATTCCCTACCCGGAGTTGGCACTCCATCGGTTTCCTGCTGAGAACCATGGCCTCAGATTTAGAGGTGCTAATCCTCATCCCAACCGCTTCGCACTTGGCTGCGAACTGGTCCAGTGAGTGCTGAAGGTCACAGACCGTTGATGCCATCAGGACAACATCATCCGCAAAAAGCAGCAATGAGATCCCCAGCCCACTGAACTGCAAACCCTCCCCACCCCGACTACGCCTCGATATCCTGTCCATAAAAGTTACAAACAGGATTGGTGACAAATCCCATACTCCCGCAGCACCTCCCACAGTATCTCTCGGGGGACCCAGTCCTACGCCTTCTCCAGATCCACAAAACACATGTAGACTGGATGGGCATTTTCCCAGGCCCCCTCCAGGATCCTTGCAAGAGTAAAGAGCTGGTCGGTTGTTCCATGACCAGGACGGAATCCGCATTGTTCCTCTTCAATCTGAGGTTCAACTATCTGCCGAACCCTCCTTGCCAGTACCTTTGAGTAGACTTTCCCAGGGAGGCTGAGAAGTGTGGTCCACCACTCCTTGGGCACTTTCCCTGACCCCCACGCAACGTTGAAGAGGCGTGTCATCCAAGACATCCCCTCCACACTCAAAGCTTTCAACATTTCTGGACGGATCTTGTCAATCCCCGGAGCTCTGCCACTGTGGAGTTGTTTGACTACCTCAGTGACTTCTGCCATGGAGATTGATGATGCTTCCCCATCAGCCTCCAGCTCTGCCTCCACTATAGAGGGCGTGTTAGTGGAATTACCTCCTCAGTTGAGGTCAACAGTGTCCCATCCTTACTGTACACAGCTTGGATAGTTCCCCGTTTTCCCCTCCTGAGGTGGCGGACTATTTACAAAGTGTTTTATAGGCATATTATATATGTGCAGAAAGCTTAGAATCTCTTGAATCTAACTGCAGTATACAATTTAAAGTAGCTATTACGGTGACTAAATCCTATGCAAGTTTCTGAGTATGGTCAATATCCACAAAAATTGCACCAGGGTCGCTAGTTTGGTGTCTGATGGTAAATTGTGTACTTAAAATGAGCCATCTTCTTGCAGAGATTTAGCCAAGCATCGTTTTGTTTGATAAATTCTGTTTTTATAATCCAAAACAATTCATGTTCTCTACAGCGTTGTACAACAAAATCCAACTCGGAGCAAAACTATTCATGATATTCAAATCTTCCTAGGTTTTAACACTGAAATAATTGGTATTCCTGAAAAGAACAGAGTCTCTAGCATTTAACAAGACAGTTTATCCTTCTGCGTTGCCTATATGCTTCGCACCACGTAAGCAAAGACATTCAGTCGGGCACCGGTTACGCGCGAGCGCATGTCTTTGGTAGCATGTAACTCCCTCAAATGACGACCAATGGATTTCAAACTCGCTAGTTTGGAGCACACGAGCCACACTTTACGGCATTTTGAACAATCACCGTCAGACGCACACACAGGACAAACCAACAGTGCGCACCAGCCTCACAAATCTTCAACCAAACTTGACTATTGCGCAAGACGCATAGCTGTCACTGCTCACGAAACTATACTTGGCATTTAAAGTTTAAATGGCTACTCCTAAGTGGAAAAGCAAAATAGGAGACCAGATTTCTGGAAGAAATCATGGACTATGAGTCAAGCAACTTGGTGAGTACAATAAGATAGATTACCCAATACATAGTGTATTACCATTAGCATATTAGACTATGTTATGCTATGTTTTGCTGTCATATAGTTTCTGAGCATTTACTGCCAATTGGGTCACGTCATCATAGTAGATTTCAGTTCATAATGTCCTTATATGTAACCAATTGTATGTGATTTGGCTATGACATTTTGTGGCTGTTTCTTATGGCCTATTCATCCCCATATTTCTCCCTGAATATACAACAGTGGTTCAGGAGGTCCCTCTGGCTCTTGACCCCCACTGACCCCATCATCTGACTGGCCATTTCAGAGATTTCCCAGAAGTCGATGAGTCTCCCCCTTCTTTCTCCTATTCCCTTCTACTCTTTTCATTTCTACTCCTGCCAACTGTTTGCCTACTATCTATGTGTGTAAGGAGGCATAGATACCAGATATGATCTAACATCATATGTGGTCATCTAACATATGATACAAACACCACATATGATGTTAGATCACATATGATGCAAAAACCACATATGTTAGATCCCCACATGATGCAAACACCACATATGTTAGATCATTGGACACGCCTCCTTGTGGCGCCTCCTGTTAGTACCTTTATGAAGGGAAGATAATTTTCCATCATGTGTAACATTCCTGGGAGTGTGTAATCCTTATATTAATCCCTTTTTCACTGTTGTATGTTCTGGGTATGTATGAACTTGAAAATTCATAATGTGTCCAAAGTGTCCAAATTGGCACAAAGTGGCCAATCTGGAAAGGACACTTTGGGCTTGCTTTACAAATGAGTAAGTAGATCATTGCATTTTATATCAAATGGCCATGAAACTTTACCCAGATCCTGCTGACATCTAGTAGATCAAGTGAAAAGTTCCTCCAGGTTACTAATCCATGTTTGGCCTTCCCCACTGCAACTCAAACATGATGAGGAATTTAGTTTTTTATTATTTGTTTTTGGTTTGTTTTATCTTCTGCCAAATCTATTGTGTTATACTTTCCTGCATTAATTTATAATTCCTGCAAACTACAGAGTGTCTCCTTTCAAATGGTACCAAACATCTTTTTCTACTATATTCAGGTCATGAGCTACAAGCATTTAGATTTGGGTACATCATTTTAGGCAGTCATTTTTTTTTAAACTTATGTCATGCAATAAAATGCAAATTAATTACTTAAAAATCATACAATATGATATTCTGGATTTTTGTTTTAGATTCCGTCACTCACAGTTGAAGAGTACCTATGATAAAAATTACAGATTTCTACATGCTTTGTAAGTGGGAAAACCTGCAAAATCGGCAGTGTATCAAATACTTGTTCTCCCCACTGTACATGTGTAAGTCTGTGTGTATATGTGTCTGTCTGTGTGTGTATACGTGTATGTCTGTATGTGTATGTGTGTATATGTGTATGTCTGTATGTGTATGTCTGTGTGTGTGTGTGTGCATGTAGAGGTTTTAATGTAAATAACCATGGTGTTATGGATTAGGATAGTGGTCTGGGAAAATTGAATAATTTTGGAGTGCCCACAAGGATAGCAAAACGTGTGTATTTATGAATGCACACATGCACGCGTGTCATGGGGTGACTGTGTGTTAGAGTGGGCGGAGATTGGCTGAAACTGTGGACCATAAAGAGATCCCACCCTGGTCCATAATGGACAAGGGCAATTGACTCCTAGTGCTTCATGTTTAAAGTGTTCATTTAGGCATCAAATGTACCTTTGAAAAGTCATCTGTTACCATAATGGGGTTTTATAAAAATGGAAAATATATTACATGGGAACTGAGCCCAGCCTTTCTTAGCCCCTCCCTCTTCAGCCAACCGCTGAGATCCAGGTACCACCATGAAACCAAATGAATATTAAGCTGTCCCTTCATGTGTTTTATTTTCCTCTGTACCCATTCCATTATGACAGAAGAGGCAGAGTAGCCCATTGATGTACTGCTAGAGGATGCTGGGAGATTTACCAGCGAACAAGAGGTGGCTTAGAATTCCCAGGAACCAACTGACTTATACGTCTCAGTGTGTTTGGATACAATTCATTTCAAACCCTGGACATGTTGTATGTGTACATAAGCTGTTGTCCCTATTGTCCGTTTCCCATGGCTGTGTCTCAAATGCCACTATGAAGTGCACTTACTTTTTTAAATCAGATCTATGGCACTAGATAGGGAAGAGGGTGTCATCACCCACAGAGGACATATTCTAGGAGCACTAGACGGCCAAAGTAAGTATTAGCATTTTCATTTTATAATTTTGTCAACTAAGGCACCAGAAACGGTCCCAACAGATCCGTTGGTATCATTGTCCCTTTGCAGAAGGATATATAGCCTCTTTCAAATAACTGCAACATCCGAGTTTGCATGTGACTTCCTGTCATTAGTAGAGTGATATTTCTTGTGTGAACCACTCCAGTGGCTTTTGGTGTAATTAGCATTTCAATGTGTTCATACATGCAGTGAAATAGATAACGCGTGATTCCCAAAGTGTCCTGGCCTTGAGGGCACTGTGCAGGGAATAAGGTGTTATTTGGAACTGACACACTTTCTAATCCACTAGAGTGGTAAAGTACAATGATGTTCAAAAGTATTTGGACGGTGACCCTTGTACTTGGCTCTGTATTCCACCACTTTGTATTTAAAATAGTAGTATGAAGGACTTGAAGGACCGACGGTCAGCTTCAATTTGAGGGGTTCAGTCTTCCATTTTGTAACCAGTTGATTTACAGCCTGTTTTAAACAGCAGCCCTTTAGTTTTAGGAATTCCAGAAGTGTTCAGAGAATTGGCTTCATGGCTTCTTCTTATCAGGCAGGTGTTGGCATCATTAGTGCAGCACAAGAGAGCTGTCAGAGTGTAGTTTCAGTTGTAGGCTTTGCATTTGGAGTCTATTGCTGGTGTCTGACAACTTAAAGTGCCTTAAAATATGGAGACTACAAAATGTGCTTTAACTACTAAGTGGTTCATCTGATATGGATAAAATTAGTTACTCAAATTAAAGCAGACAAGCTGCACTAACCCGGATTTCATTTTATAATTTCAAATGAGATGTGCTGGAATAATGCACCAAAATAAAACAAAAAGTGTCTCACTGCCTAAGTAATTTAGCATTTCAATGTCAGTACAGCATAGTGTATATATGAATATATACACACACTATGCAGTACTGTCATTGAGTTCAATAACTCCTATATATCTACTATGCAGTATTGACATTAAATTGAATTAGCTCATATATGTATACATGTGTATATGTGTGTGTGTGTGTGTGTGTGTGTGTATATATATATATATGTATGTGTGTGTGTGTGTGTGTGTGTGTATATATGTGTAAATGTGTGTGTGTATATATGTATATATGTGTATAGGAGCTTACCACAAGTGACAAGGGGCATTATGCTCTAAAATGTGAGGAATCTTCAATGGGAATGTGATTCTGTCATTACCACCAGCACATTAATGGTTATTAGATCAAGAAACCATTAACATGATTGAGAATGATGACACATCAGGAGAAGTGAAAACATGGGGGAATTTGCTGCAATACCTTTTGTCTAAAACTTAAAACACTTTAAGTTAATTAATATTTGGGCTTACACAATAATTATTTGCATTTCATACTGTGATTCTTGATCCATTGGAGTCAAAGCCACCTATCCTATAGGCAGCCCATTTCCGATCCATTTTTCCCAATAAATGGTGCCAATGACACCAGATCAGATCAGATCAAATCTATTTGCAGAGCTTATCTGATTATGCAAGTATACAGGTACAGTTTTCTATGCATGAAAACAATTCTGAAATGTGTTTATTGTTTAAACAAAGCTCAACTCCATCTGACTCCGTCAGACTGACAGGCAACAGCGGTCTCTTCCTAGAGGAGCTGCAGTGTGCAGCTTTCATCCTCTTCATCTCCTCTCAATGCCTCTCAGGCAGTGACTAGCTGTCAATCCATGTGAACAGCTAGCAGTGCTTAGTGTACTGCTCAGAGCTCAGAACCTGCCCTGAATGACAGTTACAGGATCCGCCTCAGACCTCTTCATGTCAGATTGCAACTAACTCTTCAAAGCTGGGGTTTGTGTCCAATGGAAAAGTGCTCGATTAACCCTTTGGCGCGTACGATCACACCGGTGTGATCAATCTAGAGTGGTCCCTGGAGCGTACGATCACACCGGTGTGATTAGAACGTCATGTTTAGAACGCACCATTAGCATACCTAGCTACAAGTAACGTAACAATGGCTGGTAAAACCGCGCAATTATTTACTCACATTTAGCTCAAACAGTGTTTATAACTTTATTTCCTGATTGTAATTGTTTCAAGACCATACTATGATATTAACCAGGTAGAAAGCATTCAAATCGGGACAAGAAGTGTTAGTTACGTACCAACAGACAGCCAACACTAATGCACAAAAACAAATTATATTAGCGACTACTACCGATCAAAACCATTGCAAAAACTTTCTAGAAGTTACATTCCCCGTTGTATGCATTTTATATAGTTTATTCATTTTCACTGCATTGAATAACTGGTCACGATTTGTTAGCTAGCGGGCAGCTGACGTTTGCTAGCGGTTAGCTGACGTTTTCTAGCTAGCTACAGTAATAAATCAACCAACTTTTGTAGCTCTTAGAATTCGAGTCAACGAGAGAAGCTTGCAATGCAATGCATGTAGTGTTCCTTACCTAGCAAGGTGACTGTTCAAAGGCTGGCGTGAGTTCAAATGCTGCAGAGTACCGAAGTCACGTGCAAAAAAACTCACGCTGGGGGGTCGGTAAGGAATATTTGAAACTCACGCGTGAAAAGGTTAACTGTTAGAATTGTTATACCGTATTTATCGTGAACGCAAATAACCAAACGGCAAATCGCGTGGCTGACAACTCATACAAATCACAGACATTCAACTAAACATTACAACGGCGAGCACCATGGTATGATTTGACCGTTTCCCGTTTCCAAGATAACAATTCAATCTACTGCGACCCTGGAATTCCTGCTGGCATATTCTACAGTATTATCAAAATGTTTGCTGCCCATGAAACTGCGGTCAACCACCCAGGACAACAGCAAGCAAGCGGATACTTAAACTGAGATGTCGAAGAAGGCTGGTTCAAACTGTAAAGCAACTCCCACAAGGGCTGAAGATTTAAAAGCTCACCAGAAGAGCAGTTTCATCCTGCACAGTCGACAAAGAAAGGACAGAACTGAAAGAACCCACTGATGAAAGAGAGACACAAGAGAAACCTTTCTACTTAATTTTGCTGAAGGGAAATTAAGTATGTAAATATTTTTGGCCTCAACAGTACAATATACTATATAAAAAATAAAGCATTCAGAATAGTGATTAAAAAGCTACATTAATTAAAGTCCTGGTTCTGCTTTCTGGAATCCTCCCAGGACCATGTCACACACTATCAGTGAAAGAGTTTTTAAAACTTCTAGAAAACAGAAAGCTACCAGGAAAATCAATGATTATTGTTATACACTGAGTGTAATTCATACGGACCTATCGACTTCCTTCACAACGTTTACAAAGTACTCATACTTACATCTTAAAGACAAAAATTACATATCCTGAGTCATTCGCTGGTTGTCAGTCATGTCATTGCAAATGTAAGACACCTGTTGTATATATTATGTACTCAGATTGAGTGGGAAAAATATAACTTTTGCTCAGGGAGGGTTTTGATTGGGTATCATGACATCATCGGTCACGAGTGCTGGGAATATATTTGGGTTTGGCCCTTGGTTTCTAAAATATGTCCACATATTTTACACTGGACTCAGAGTAGATGGATGTTTATCAGGCCCACAATAAGGACCAGTTAAGGCATTCCTATACTCCATTTAATAATATTGTAAAGTATTTAATAATATTGTACATTATTTAATAATATTCCCGTGTCAACCTGCTCCAGTCCCAGAGTCCATATTTCAACAATTGTTCTCTTTCAAGTTTCTTATGGCAAGGTAATTAAAACAAGGATGAGGCGTTTTATCACCCAGAAACCACCAGTGAACACAGGAGAAAATGTTAGAATGCTCTGCAAGTTCTTTGCATATTTTCACTGGATTTGCCCTAGAATAATATCATTCAGCCGTTTTGAAACAATGTAATCCTGACTCCAACAGGGTAGAACAGTGGTAGTTTAAACTATGGGTTCTGTTCTAAACCCTTAGTTCCTTTAAAAAAGGACATCAATAATGTGGAACTATTAGTCATGCTACAGTGGATTCTGAACAGAGGATCGTGTCTGTTTTGCTAGTAACTAAAGAAAGTAATTATTATTGCTGAAGTCCTTCGCTCCTGGGTAATGTGTTAGTGCACAGACCAGTGTTCTGTGATACACTATTTAAGACTTGAAACAGGACATGTGTTCTGCATGTAAAATTATGCAAGAATAATCTCAGAGTACAACGCAAAACCCCAAATAATGCAAGGAGAGAAGAATCACAGCCGCTCCCACTAATTGCACAAAACTAGAAAAGAGCTCTTAAGGTCCAGACCTACCTAGAGGACATCATTCTTAAACCTTCCATAACAAAGCCTAAAGAAATCTACAGAAAAATTTAACTTGAATGGATTCCCGAGTTGTCTGGTTTTCAGCCTCAGTTTAGAAACACAGAGGATAGAAACCCAGTTAGATCCAACCAAATTCTGAAAGAAAAAGAACAATTAAAATCATTGAAACATTGAAAAGAATCACCCACAGAAAACAGAGCAAATGTGAGCTGAATAAAGAACACAGTGGCAGAACAGCTGACCACTGTAACTGAAAATGTAAGAAAAACCGTGCCCATGTACAGACTCAGCAAGCATGGCTTTGCTTTTGAGAGAGGCGACCATAAGCCGACCTGGCTCTCGAGAAAAGACAGACTTTGTGAGCCATCAAAAATGAGGTTGAAACGGAGCTGCATTTTCTAATCTCCTGCCAAATGTATGACATTAGAGCCACATAGTTCCCTCAGATCATGTACATGCACAATTAATTTGAAAATAAATCAAGCATTGATAAAATCTGATATCTGTTAGACAAAATATTGCAATCACAGCAGCCCAATTTGTACTCAATTCCCATGAGAAAAGGGAAGCCAATGCAGGACAAACCACATTGTAAAAAGAACCCTCATTTATTGCTGTATTTATTTTCCCATGCTATTCAAATTTGTATTACTTCCAAACCCTTTACATTGCTATTAATATAACATTTTAAATCCCTTTGTCCTTTTAAACCTTTCTGTCTGTGCTGTTTACTTTCATTATCTTACTTATTTTGCTAAATAAATCCCTTAGAGAGAGTGAGTTCTGTTAGGAGGAGCTGGGTGATCTTCAGGCTGTGTCATGTAAAGGAGCTTTTAGGCATCACATATTTAAAGCGCTGTTATATTCTGAGTGTGTGGGTGTGTGTCTGCTGGTTTGTGTGTGTGTGTGTGTGTGTTTGTGTGTATAAATGAATATGTTTCTGTGTGTGTGAATTTTTTTCTTTCTTTCTTACATCTTTCTGCATTCATTGTAAATTCTCCACATTGACATTCACATATTTTTGGGGAAGTTTAAAGCATCACATTGCATCACATCCTGTAGCCATTTCAGCAACACAAACAGAGCCCTTCAGAATGTTTGGGACTGTTGGTACTGTAAAAAACACAATTGGCAGTGAAGAAATGGTTTATCAGCTTGATCTTCAACTAAAGAGATCTTCAACTAAAGAGATTATTCCTTTATGCAGGAACTCTCAAGATCCTTCAGAGTTCTTGGTCCTTGCTTGCAGACTCTCCTTTTCAGCTCACCCCACAGGTTTTCAATGGGATTTAGATCAGGGGACTGTGATGGCCATTGCCATACTTTGTTCCTATTGTCAGTGAACCATGTTTGTATGTATTTGTAGGTAGGAATGCTTTGGATAGTTGTGCTGCTGGAAGATCCAACTACCCAGTTTTAGCCTACTCAAGAAGGCTGACAGGTTTTGGCCTACAATTACCTGGTACTTGAAGGAGTCCATGTTACCATGTATTCTAAGAAGGCTTTTGGAAGAAAAACAGCCCCACAACATCACAGATACACCAGCATGCAGTGGTGACCAGGTTATTGTTCTGCGTGACCATGACTCTTTCTACACAAAACCGACCTTGGGTCCTTTGACGTTTATCGAACTCCAGATGCTTTTGTTTCTGGTTGGGTGACAACCTTCCAAATAACTTGATGGTGACCCCAAGATTTAACAGACATATGTCCTTCTCCAAATGTGATCCAGGGACAACCCATACGGGAATGTAATATATGGCAATATATGTAGCTTATATGTCTTATATGAGCATATATGTTGTAAACATGTATTTGGTTTGATCAACACATGTACATATTATTATACATTTTTTTGCCATTTTCATATGTCAGACAGAAATATGTAATTAACATAATATGATCCTGTATTTTTAAATATATGTATTTTAATGTATACGGCCATATATTAGATTTCTGTATGGGAATTGTCTGCCACTTGGACGATCCTTCTCACTGTGCATGGGAGCAAAATACATACATCCAGGTAGGTTTATCACAGGTCCTGTAGTTTAACATTTCTTATTCATTATATCCCTAATAGTGGAATTTGGTATTTTCAGTCATGAATCTATCTATAGCCATTGTCTGATTAGTGAAGATCAACACCCATTGTCTTATATAAATTGTGTGTTCTTTGGCCTTTCAGATGTTTATACACAGAGTTTATTCTGTATGTCACCTCAAATTTATACCCCAGTTGAAACAGGATTTTATAGCAGAACACTCTCTTTTGATTTTCAAAGGGTATAGATTTTTTAAGTTTAAGAACAATAAACAATCATTGTTCCCAGCCAGATTTACCCAGGGTGGCAATAATTTTACCCAGGGTGGCACCGCATCTGGCAGCTGCCTACAGACCTCAGAAGCTGTGGAAATATGACCCGAATTCAATATGACAATTCAAATCCATCCTCTTCCCATTGATCGCCACAGGGTATGTTGCCACATTGCCCGCAAGCTGTGAGAAGCAGATGGACAAGATGGTGGACCAGGTTATGTTCAAGCCTCCAACATGCCTCTCAACCCCAGTGCCAGGAGGCGCTTTTCAAGGCGTGGGAGCCAGATATCTGGCCTCCTACAGCTCTTGGGGTTCATGTGCGGGAGGGGGTGAGGGGTAGCTAGGGCTTGGCAGCACAGGTCTTGAGGGTGCTGAGGGCTTGGCACACAGGTGCTGGGCAGTATGTTCTGTACCGCCCCTCAGGCCAAAACCACAACCACTACCACTACCACTGCTGCTGTCTCTGCTTCGTTGGCAGGAGGAGAGGAGATGGAAAGACGAGGAGAGAGAGAGAGAGAAAGAGGAGCCGGCCATCTCGCTTAGAGCACCAACATCGACTTTTCAAAGGTTAATTTTATTTTATGCGCATATCATTATCTTTCTTCCTTTCTGTAAATGTTTTCCCTATTTCAATTGCGTGACAAGCGACATGGTGAACAAAACTAATTCCACTAAGTCACTGATAATAACTGTTACAGCGTTGTACAGCATCCTACATAGGTAATGAAAGAACATGTAAAATGACTTTATCCTATTGAAGCATGGGTCTGATCCTGCTGTCCTACTCCCACCGAAGGTCTGTAGGGACTTTCACACCGACAAGCAGAACCACTGTAGGCTCTGATTTCGGTCCATGGCCAACGGCAGACTGACTTCCCAGTCATCGGCAGGAGGAATGACAGCACAGTATTTGGCCTCGCCACCGAAGTTAAACAATGCTCAAATGTTGCCTCTTGCCGTGGGCTGGTGGCCAGTCAGAGACAGTGGGCAGCAACTGTGTGAATTCACAAGCAACCTGCCACACACTTCCAGAAACCTGTGAACACTGATGGCTTCCGCCAATTCTGAATGAATCACCTTTCTTTAAACAATGTTCATATAATGTTTTAACCCAACTGCTTAAAGTTGACCATTATAACCACACAACGTTCCATTGGATTGGTTCATACAGAATCATAAAGATCTCCTGTTGGGAGTTCAGGGTGGGCAGCACCATCAAGACCTTCCACCGTGTTGGGTCAACTGGGTGGGACATACCCCACCTACTGATTAGTACAACCCCACCTACAGATCAGTACAACCCCACCTACAGATCAGTACAACCCCACCTACTGATTAGTACAACCCCACCTACAGATCAGTACAACCCCACCTACTGATCAGTACAACCCCACTGACTGATTAGTACAACCCCACCTACTGATCAGTACAACCCCACCGACTGATCAGTACAACCCCACCGACTGATCAGTACAACACCACTGACTGATCACTACAACCCCACCGACTGATCAGTACAACCCCACTGACTGATCTATTCAACCCCACTGACTGATCTATTCAACCGCACTGACTGATCCGTACAAGTCCATTGGCGGATCCATTCAAGTTGCGATTCTGTATCCCGTTTTCTAGTTTTATTTCAAATAAATATAAAGTAAATGATTAGAATGCCTATGACACGTCAATTCAATTCTGAATGAGCACGGCCCCGTTGTGTGAGCATGTCTTTTTGCCTGGTCTGCTTGTGCTTGTCTTTGCACACACTTTTTAAGTTAACTTCATCAATATTCTTAGGTGCCAAACTTAACAGGAAAACTGCCAAAATAGTGTATAAACCAATGACACACAATTGTATATTCACTTCTATCTACTGATAATTAGCTCTTGTCCTCTGTAGTTCACAACAGCACTCCGGAAATAGTTATGTGGGTTTATTTACAGAAACTTCATTTTACTCATATCAGTAATATTCAAATTGCATGTTAAAAACCTGAAGAGTTTCACAATAAATAAATGTATTCTCCCTATTTTTAATATTTTCAAGTGAATACAAATAAAATGAATTCCATTTTGAAGTATCTGAAGTCATTAGTGCAATGCTTTAATTATTTCTGAGTGGCTTAGCATAATTGAAGAGGCTGTGTTCTAAAAGGAATCCTATAATCTATTTCCCACGTGGGGCTCCAATCAGAAGTAGTGCAACACTAAATACTAGACACAGAAATATGTTTAAATGCTTTGTAGGTATCATGTAAATGAAACGTAAAAAGGCCACAGGAAATACAGTACTTTTGGTCAAAGGTTTGATCTTTGTGTGTCTGTGTGTGAGCCAGGTCTGTGTATGAGATCCAAAAGTCTAGACTGTTGGAGTTAGGTTATGAGCTTCAAGGTTAAGTTATTAGGGGTAAGGGTTAGGCATCAAGGTTAAGTTATTAGGGGTTAGGGTTAGGTTTAGGCATCAAGGTTAAGTTATTAGGGGTTAGGTTTAGGCATCAAGGTTAAGTTATTAGGGGTTGGGGTTAGGTTTAGGCATCAAGGTTAAGTTATTAAGGGTTAGGGTTAGGTTTAGGCATCAAGGTTAAGTTATTAGGGGTTAGGGTAAGGTTTAGGCATCAAGGTTAAGTTATTAGGGGTTAGGGTTAGGCATCAAGGTTAAGTTATTAGGGGTTAGGGTTAGGTTTAGGCATCAAGGTTAAGTTATTAGGGGTTAGGGTTAGGTTTAGGCATCAAGGTTAAGTTATTAGGGGTTAGGGTTAGGTTTAGGCATCAAGGTTAAGTTATTAGGGGTTAGGGTTAGATTTTAAGCATCAAGGTTAAGTTATTAGGGGTTAGGTTCTAAAGTAGGGAGGGATAATGTGTGTCAGTGTGTTTAAACTAGGAACAGACAGCAGCATTCACAATGTATCTCGATGAGACATTCATCTCTACAGAGATTAACTATAATTAATATCCTATTCATGGAGTGACATGTTTGTGACATGTTAACCACAGCAAGCTGCCGGTTACAAAAATAAATGTCCACGTAGCATGGACAGTCAAGATTTACTTTTAGGTTGCAACCTGCCACTTATTTTCAGAATATATCGTGGTCTGTGAATAAATGACGCTTTTTCACATTCCCACAGCACCTTTTTAAATGACCACTATTGAACAAACACACAACACCAATCTGACTGACCCATGTTGAAGAGACAGTGTCATCTATCTGAACTACCCAATAAGATCACGCAATGATAATATAGCATTATCTATGAAGCCTTTTCTCCCCATCTGATATACTGCCTGCTTTTGTTCACTCTGTTCTAAGAGGCCCTGAAGGAAACAGACGACGTTTCTGAGAATCACATCATTTAGGAAGAGAGTCATTCCGTATTGTGTAGCTTAAACTATAAATCCACTGCTACCAGAGGTTGCTCACATAACTTCTTTCCAGTTTCTCTTGCAAACTCCATTTTCAAAACCCCGGTTTGAAAAGCACTGCAGTGGCAGGATAACAGAAACATGGATCTTTCATTCTCCACCATCTCTGGCCTAAATCTCTGTCTGCACCGCCGTAAAGACACACACACAAGAACAACTGCATATCTAATGCCATTATGTGTATCGATTGGTCTGCCCATAACCGTACATCATCTGATCCAGACATAGAAATGAATGCGTGACACAGATATGTGATGTACAGTCAATAGGTCTGTTTGACTTGGTTCCAGGCAGTACCCTAATATCTACCTAGTGCACTCATTTTGACCAGAGGCCTATGGGCTGGATAAATGCATAGAGTGCCGTTGAAGACACTGCCTCTGTGATTGCCTAGCAGGAGACACAGGGACAGACGGGGGGGAACGCCATCCATTATTAATGTAGCAGACATAAATCCATGCGTTCCAGCTCCCAGAGACCACATGGAAAATGCGGGAACGCGTAAGTGGGTTTGTGAATATGAACCAAACTACAGCAGATCGATTGCACTGATAATATGTTTCGCGTTCAGGAAATGATCTTACTTCGGTGGTTCAGTGTTCCATCGTTATTCGGAGTCAACTGGAAGAGCTGCCTGACCTGACAGCTCGATGACTAAGCTCTTCTGTGCAGGTAGGACATGGTAATTAAGGACCTGAGGCCAGGAGGCAGGTAATCACCTTGGCAGAAACGACGGATGGGACAGGAAGGGAGAAAAAGAGAGGGAGATGAATGAGGAGATTGGGTCCTATTATCCCTGCAAGAGAGGCTGGTTAGATGAATGTTTCGGAAATGCTTTCGAATCAAGTGAAGACTATCCCCAAATTGGCCAATTTAAAGCTCCCATCAGCTGTGATTCACAGACGGAGAAGGTCCCTAACAATCCAGCGTTCCCCCTGTCCACTCAATCCACTCATCCACTTCCCCTTTTTGATAAGGACAATAAAAAATCAGGTGTGCTTACCTGTAAGGTGAAGCACAATTATATATTTATTTCACAGGTTCTTGAGCAGGCTGTTCCAACCTTGATCCTGGAGCTCCACCCTCCTGCAGGTTCTCTCTTCAACCCCATTTGTGACTAACCTGATTTAGCTTTTCATCCAGCTAATTATTAAGATCAGGTGTGTTTATTCGAGTTGGTGAGAAAACCAACAGGACAGTAAAACAAAACCAGCATTGTTAGTTGTGATGCTAAAAAAATAGTTTTCCAGTCTTTTGTTGCCTCTGTTGCAGGCATCAAATTCAAAGTGGGCATATATTTTTCTAGAAACAAAACCATTTCTCAGTTTCAACACTTGACATGTTGTTTTTGTGCTATTTTTGTATTGAATATAGGGGTTAAACTATTTGCACATCATTTTATTTTTATTTCCATTTTACGCAGCGTCCCAACTTTTTTGGAAACAGGGTTGTATTATTATTACATATATTTGCTTACTCTTTCCATATTTTGCATTACTACAACGCATTTTTGGGAACAAGCTTTCTTACAATATATTTACCAAAGCTTGTCTGCATTTCTGCTTTTGTGTTTTCAATTCCATTACTCTTGCACATGAATTAACGGAAAAAACAGATCCAACTGGGTTCACTCAGGATATATCTAATGCTTCTCATTAAACAAATGTGACATGGACTAAGAAAAACAGCATCAATTTCTGACTAGCTGGCCTTTAAACATTTGAGAAACGTGTATAAAGCTTGTTCGAAAACCCTAATATGAAAACATTCACTCACATCTGATTGCAATGGGAATCCAGCCAAATACTATAAAAACCCGGCTGAACTGTTCCTCCACCTCATTGCCTAAATAGATCATTTTGGACTTTGGGACCATTACTGAGAAAAAAAAAAAAAACGGTTGTTGATGCTTTTAATCGCCACTTTATTGCAGCAGGATATCTATTTGTAAGAACTTACATTACTACCCATGCGCTGTGTGATAATCAAGCATTTATGCAGCACCGCTCAGTGGTCAATAACCAAGGTTTTTCATTGAGGCTATTCCCTGAAAGAAAGTCCTTGAGGCTTTGCTAGCTAACACTAGGAAACCATCACCTATATTTGCATTGTCATGTTCAGCTACAATTCTGGACCCTTTGGTAAAAAGCCTCAGGACCACCTTGCTTAATGACTCATAGATGTCGCTGTCCAAGGGTCACATGTTTGTGTTGCCGATCTAATGGCAGATCCTGATCTATCTGTGTTTGTAGATGGCCTGTCAGGGAGGAAGGTCTATCTGTGTCTGTAGATGGCCTGTCAGGGAGGAAGGTCTATCTGTGTCTGTAGATGGCCTGTCAGGGAGGAAGGTCTATCTGTGTCTGTAGATGGCCTGTCAGGGAGGAAGGTCTATCTGTGTCTGTAGATGGCCTGTCAGGGAGGAAGGTCTATCTGTGTCTGTAGATGGCCTGTCAGGGAGGAAGGTCTATCTGTGTCTGTAGATGGCCTGTCAGGGAGGAAGGTCTATCTGTGTCTGTAGATGGCCTGTCAGGGAGGAAGGTCTATCTGTGTCTGTAGATGGCCTGTCAGGGAGGAAGGTCTATCTGTGTCTGTAGATGGCCTGTCAGGGAGGAAGGT
Source organism: Esox lucius (assembly GCF_011004845.1). Taxonomy (NCBI): domain Eukaryota; kingdom Metazoa; phylum Chordata; class Actinopteri; order Esociformes; family Esocidae; genus Esox; species Esox lucius. The sequence continues at coordinate 1,796,178 of NC_047578.1, read as the reverse complement.
CTATCTGTGTCTGTAGATGGCCTGTCAGGGAGGAAGCATAAAGTGGGGGTGCATGTCCCGGTTGCCCCTGGTAACAGCGGGCTCGTGTGCACAGTGCTAATTACATTGATGAATGGCATTGTCGGCTGTCCCCTCCTACTGCCAGCGAGTTATGGTGCTGGTGACCCAAGTCCCTGCCGCGCATGAAGGGTTGCATGTTCGAAGGAGAGAGTAAGAGAGAGAGAAAGGCAGGGGGGTGGTGTGTTCAGCACAGCTCAATTTCAATCCCATCTCTCTCGGCCTTCCCCTCATTACCCTCTCTCACTCCTCTTCTCCCACTCTCCATCTTTTCTGCCACACCTCTAAAAATCCTAGATTGACAGGTTTCCACATTGTCTGCCTGTTTTATCTGCCGTTTCCTGTTAACTGGAACACTGCATTACAGTAGATTAGCACCTCAACTTGGCGGTGTGAGAATCCTTTCTGCGCGGTTCTACAGCACCCCACAGGGAACTGGTCCTAGGTTTGTACTGGGTTAATTCCATCTGCCATTTCCTCTTTGTTGCATAATTTGAATATACAGGGGCAGTAGAAATAAACCAACACCTATATTTGAAAATGTTTGGTTGTAGCATATGTAAATGTTGGGACTGGGAGACACTCTCAGCACTTGTGGTTATACATCGAGGTATATAAGACGAGGGTGTTCTTAAACCTTAACGTTGTAGCTGTCTGCTGCCCGTTCTAAGTCTCTGGTGGAATCATGGCACGTGTTGGACCTTTTCCAGGACTCTGACAGTAACACACCGGGACTCTGACGCCAACACACCGGGACTCTGACGCCAACACACCGCGACTCTGACGCCAACACACCGCGACTCTGACGCCAACACACCGCGACTCTGACGCCAACACACCGCGACTCTGACGCCAACACACCGCGACTCTGACGCCAACACACCGCGACTCTGACGCCAACACACCGGGACTCTGACGCCAACACACCGGGACTCTGACGCCAACACACCGCGACTCTGACGCCAACACACCGCGACTCTGACGCCAACACACCGCGACTCTGACGCCAACACACCGCGACTCTGACGCCAACACACCGGGACTCTGACGCCAACACACCGGGACTCTGACGCCAACACACCGGGACTCTGACGCCAACACACCGGGACTCTGACGCCAACACACCGGGACTCTGACGCCAACACACTAGGTCTCTGATGGTATCACACTAGGTCTCTGATGGTATCACACTAGGTCTCTGATGGTATCACACTAGGTCTCTGACGGTATCACACTAGGTCTCTGATGGTATCACACTAGGTCTCTGACGGTATCACACTAGGTCTCTGATGGTATCACACTAGGTCTCTGACGGTATCACACTAGGTCTCTGACGGTATCACACTAGGTCTCTGATGGTATCACACTAGGTCTCTGATGGTATCACACTAGGTCTCTGACGGTATCACACTAGGTCTCTGATGGTATCACACTAGGTCTCTGATGGTATCACACTAGGTCTCTGATGGTATCACACTAGGTCTCTGATGGTATCACACTAGGTCTCTGATGGTATCACACTAGGTCTTGGAGGTGGTCTTAAAAAATAGCAGGTTCTCATTAAACCTTAAACACGTTTTCACCTTTTTGATCAGAAGAACGTTTATTTTGTTAATTCTGTGGGGAGACAAGAGGCCTTTGTAATGCTAATAGCTCCATGTGAAACCATTGAAATCATAAGAATCTTTCAGGTCACAAGACGTTATTTTTGGGATTTGCATCCATTTTGGGGGATGGCCAGAAGAGGTACCTATTAACTTGACTTATACTCTGTAGATGTAAAACATAGGAGCTTTGGACATCTATTCTCTTGTACACTACTGTTTTGTAGCTATACAGAGAACTTTTCAAGGTTGGCAGGTCCTGTTGTTTTTCAGTTTTAAATTATTGACAATGGGAACATGGTCATAAATGACTCCAGCAAATTCATATAGTTTCCTCTATTTCATACTGCTCAGATACAAATTAGGCAACACATTTCGACATCTTGATAATTTATGGTAAATATTTGATGAATTATCCATGTTATGAACATTTACAGCTTTACTACATTTAAACATTTCGAGACGCTTTGCTCTCGAACGACCTATAGTAACTGAATGTATACATTCATCATAATGATATCTTTGTTTTGAATGTCCATTGATCGGTTGATAAATGTTATGCTGCGTAGAGATAAAAAAAAATCTAAAATTAACCAACCTGTTGGTGTTTGGAGTTATTGCACCAATTATTGAGATGCTTGTTCCAATTTAGATGATTGACATAGTTTTAGTGTCTTAATATTTATATGTAGAATCATCTGCACAAGGTTCTGCCTAGCACGGTGAACGGTTCCCCTAATGAGACAACATAAATAGCCCAATGGGGTTCTACCTTCTTTAAAAGTGTAAGGAAAAACATTTTGAACTAGATCTGATTATGTAAATAAGAGGGATAATTTCAAAGTTAAGATGCAGTAGATTCTCTGGAGATAGTGTTTTTTGGTGTCCTTTACAATTTGCATATCAGGCTTCGGTTGAATGAAACTGCCAGGCCAGTTATTATTGTCAATAATATCAAAGGCTGCCCTAAATTCTTAAATATACATTTATTTTAGCCAACCTTAAGATATTTGCATGAATCAATTTTTGGCATGGAGAAATACCATTGCATCTGGTCAAACAAAATGTTTTCTAACAGATTGCTAAGAGCCGGCAGAAGGCTGATTGGTTTTCTCTGAAGGCTGCAGTGCCATTTTGAGGTGGTGGAATTACACTTTTTGACTAATCTCATGACTCTGATTACAGATATGGCAGAGTTGCTCTAGTATTGACTATGCATAATCAGTGTGGATTTACCTGTCACAGAGTACCTCTCACGGTTCAGGAGGCATGGGCACAGGCAAAGAGTTTAAGGGAAACATCCTTTTTGTGTGCTTCTTTATAAACTTGAACAGAAAATAAACTGAGGCAACCCACGAACTGTAGCATATAACACAAACATTGATCGGCAACTGAAAGCAAAACAAGGGCAACTTAAATAGGGTCCCCAATTAGAGGCAATGCAACACAGCTGCCTCTAATTGGGGACAACGAAACTGCAGCGCACAGATGCCAAGATGCTCCCAGCCATGTCATGTGACATATTAAAGGTGCTGCACATGTGTGGGAAGGAACTTTCTAAAGGAACCTGAACATAAATTCTGTCTATACTTTATGTTAATTATCTACTGATAATCTTTATTTTGAAATAATTTAATGTATGCAAACACAGGCTGAGACCAAGGTCTTTTTTACATCTGGGCCCTGCACAGAGAGAAAGCTGTTAACATGTTAGACAAAGCATTGTGAACCTTGAAATTTGATTGGTCTAGTTATGTAAGGAATCAAGGGATTGGTTGAGTGTTAATAAGAAACACCTCTCAAAAACCCAGTGGAGCAAGCAAACATAACAAAATGGAGAGACAGTTTTAGTTGAGTTTACAAAACATTTTAGTGCAGGTTTTGTATAGGCCACAATTTAGTCAATAAATGGCACTTTTGCATAAATGTCCTTTCGTTTAGACGGCTTGCAATTTACAGGCCAAACTAGTTGGTCCAGCGATAAGAAATGAAAGAAGGACCTGGGTGATGTGACAGTATGTGAAGTTTGAAAGTGGGATTTGTATTGTAAATAGGAGGAAACATCTGTTTAACAGAATGTGAACTGTAACACTCAGTTGTTTCTGGATGGGGACAGTAAATGGTGTGTAATTGAATGTGTGCCTGTTTGTGTGTGTGTGTGTGTGTGTGTGTGTGTGCGATCCAGGTCTGTGTCCATTTAAGGACCTTAAGTCTCCATTATTGTAAAACCTGATACTGTAGCAGGTGCCAGTATAGAAAATGAGATCTTCAGCTCAGGTGTTAGGTATAGGGTAAAACTTACATTTGGGCATTGTGTTTGTATTGAGGTTACATTCAGGTTTAGCCCTTATCAGTTAGGGTTAGGTGGTAGGGCTAGGTTAAGATTAGGCATACAAATTGGGTTATTGAGGTTAAGTTTAGGATATGGGTTAAGTTTAGGGCCATGGAATAGGGAACATGTACTTCAGGGTCAAGGTTAGGGTCTCAAGGATAGAAAGACAAACTTGTGTGGGTGTGCTTGTGTGTGTGTGTTCAGCTTCCAGTCAGTTGTATAGTATGTGTATCATTCCTCTCTCTTTAATAGCATTCAGGCCCCACCTGCCACAAATCACTTTGGTGATGCGTACAACAGGAAACAGAGATTCAATCAGGGCGATATCAACAACCCTGCCAGAACAACTAAACTGGAAACACATGCACACACACACGCACACACACACGAAACACCTCTCTCACTCCTTATCCACCCCTCTCTTCATCAGAGTGACAGAGAAAGGACTGTTGCTAGGCAACGGCCCTGAGTGGATTAAAACTTTGATTTCCAATCGATCACCCGAGAACGATGTGTATTCTGTCCAGACCGAACTATCAAACCCACTCCTCTGCTCCGTCCAGACTGAACTATCAAACCCACTCCTCTGCTCCGTCCAGACAGAACTATCAAACCCACTCCTCTGCTCCGTCCAGACTGAACTATCAAACCCACTCCTCTGCTCCGTCCAGACTGAACTATCAAACCCACTCCTCTGCTCTGTCCAGACCGAACTATCAAACCCACTCCTCTGCTCCGTCCAGACTGAACTATCAAACCCACTCCTCTGCTCCGTCCAGACTGAACTATCAAACCCACTCCTCTACTCCGTCCAGACTGAACTATCAAACCCACTCCTCTGCTCCGTCCAGACTGAACTATCAAACCCACTCCTCTGCTCCGTCTAGACTGAACTATCAAACCCACTCCTCTGCTCCGTCCAGACTGAACTATCAAACCCACTCCTCTGCTCCGTCCAGACTGAACTATCAAACCCACTCCTCTGCTCCGTCCAGACTGAACTATCAAACCCACTCCTCTGCTCCGTCCAGACTGAACTATCAAACCCACTCCTCTGCTCCGTCTAGACTGAACTATCAAACCCACTCCTCTGCTCCGTCCAGACTGAACTATCAAACCCACTCCTCTGCTCCGTCCAGACAGAACTATCAAACCCACTCCTCTGCTCCGTCCAGACTGAACTATCAAACCCACTCCTCTGCTCCGTCCAGACAGAACTATCAAACCCACTCCTCTGCTCTGTCCAGACCGAACTATCAAACCCACTCCTCTGCTCCGTCCAGACTGAACTATCAAACCCACTCCTCTGCTCTGTCCAGACTGAACTATCAAACCCACTCCTCTGCTCTGTCCAGACAGAACTATCAAACCCACTCCTCTGCTCCGTCCAGACAGAACTATCAAACCCACTCCTCTGCTCCGTCCAGACAGAACTATCAAACCCACTCCTCTGCTCTGTCCAGACAGAACTATCAAACCCACTCCTCTGCTCTGTCCAGACAGAACTATCAAACCCACTCCTCTGCTCAGTCCAGACAGAACTATCAAACCCACTCCTCTGCTCCATCCAGGCAGAACTATGGTCTCGGTTCAATCAAACCCACTCCTCTGCTCTGTCCAGACAGAACTATCAAACCCACTCCTCTGCTCCATCCAGGCAGAACTATGGTCTCGGTTCAATCAAACCCACTCCTCTGCTCTGTCCAGACAGAACTATCAAACCCACTCCTCTGCTCCATCCAGGCAGAACTATCAAACCCACTCCTCTGCTCCATCCAGGCAGAACTATGGTCTCGGTTCAATCAAACCCACTCCTCTGCTCTGTCCAGACAGCGCAACAAACTACAATCAAAAAAGTTCAATCAAACCAGCATTGCAGTATTTACACAGTTATTATGGACACAGAAGCATGTCATTTCTACCTGGGTGAACAACACTCATAAGGGGCTGTAATATTTGATATTTAGAAGTGTAGTAAAGACACTGCAGTGATAACTTGAATAGTGTGGTTCAGCATGACTATAGAGTCTGACAACAAACAAAATAAGTTTTTCTTTAATAATGTCCTCCCTTTCATGAACAAGTTGGCCAAGAAGTAAAAGCTGTTCTTACATCCAGTTTGGGTTTGGTTTTCGTTTGCACAGTGTAGCGTCATACATGTCACTAACAGCCATGGTTGTTCTAGTCTTATTCAAATGAAATGGCTTCGTATATGCATATACGCTAATTGTTTACACGCAGCCTGACATGTGAGTGGTCGACTAGCCAGTTTGTCATTCTTGGTTTCATGTTTATTCAGTGATAATTAGCCTACATTTTTATTTGAATATCTTTATTTCACAATGGCAACATGACACATTGTTCTACAGTGTTGCTATGATGAATTGACTGACAGAGACCACTCCTCCCTTATCAGCGAATCACAGTGGGCATAGTAAGTAAGCTTGTTCATGAAACACGGCATCATCCATAGCAACGAGGGTCAACCCCGCCCTTTCTCATAGCTTAGGATTTCTCCCCGTTCCTTGGTAAAAGTTGTTCCCAGCAGCTTTGTGAATAAGTTTTAAGAGGAAACTCTTAGCTAGAAACTTTTACTGCTGTTTGTGAGGGCTCTGAGTGGTGAGATTAATGTCCTGTGAATACAGCCCCAGAAGTTGCCTCAGCATAGGGAGATTCTGGGTAAATGTTGCACCTCAAACGTAAATGATCGTAGAGCTCAGCTGAAGTGCACGTCTTCAGGGACGTGACGTCACGAACACTGAATACACGAGCCACATCTAAAGCCGCCACTGTTGGGATAAAGGGCTCTGTTCAATCCGTTCAGCCAGTGTGCAGCGTAAAAGACTACAATTAAAATGTAAAGGCAATGCATTCTGTAACACTGAAGCATACTATAGATAGGTTCCAAAAAGGACACTGGTGAAGCTGGGCTGGCGTTTAGAAGCTATTTGAAACATAACGCATGGACCACATTAAATTTACCTGATGTGAATAATCAATTGGAACATATACAAGCAATTATCGTTGGCTGTTAGCAAATGGGAGTTGAAGTGCGTCACGGTCTTCTTCAATGACCGTTTCAGCCCTCACAGACAAAGGAGCGTTGCTTCAGGTTTCAGCAATGGGTTCAGTGCTAATCTGTTTGATATACATTTAGACCAAGACAGGTTGCAGTCTGTGTGCTTTACTCAGGCAGTTCTGTGTCTGAGGCGGTCGTTGCATTTATATATTTTTACAGGTTTGAAGTAGAACCTCTGCTTTCAACCTCGTCAGTTGGTAAAATTATAATGTAGGTGACAGATTTCTCTCAGGTAACACTGGAGGGAGTCTACCTGGGGAAACCGTGAGTAGGTTGATGTGCCACTCCGTCTATCAAAGTCATTCTGGATCTCTCCTTCTCACCACACACACACACATACACACACACACACACACACACACACACACACACACACACACACACACTGGAGGTTAGGGTGACTTTGCAGGAGAGAGACTTATAGGAGGTAAAGGACACTTTGGGGGAGAAGAACATAGGAGACTTTGGAGGTGAATTAGACCTGAGGGAAGAGTAGAAGGAGACACAAAGAGAGAAGTAGTGTTGTCAAAGACTGGACCTAACCTCCAGGCCTTGTCAGAAAGTGAGTGAAGGAAATTACCCAGCAACCATCTTTACACTACATGCACACACACACACACACACACACACACACTCACTGAGCCCGCAGCCAATCTAACTGTCAGAGTCAGAATAGATGGATGGTGGGCTCTCATCACCCACGCCCACTCCCCTGCAAGGCTCCAGGGACATGGGGTGAATGTCTACACTGGCCCCCTGCTTGTGGAGGAGGTGGAAGAACACAACCAGCCCTCTGATAATGAGCCCTCTGGTGGACATGTATTGGAAAGTTTCTCCTCAGCACTTGACGAGGTGTTTGATAATAAAGACAGTCAGCTGACTGTGTTAACAAAGGAAGAATAGTTACGTACCAGGTGGTGTTCATTACTGACAATGGGCCATTTCAGTACCAGGTGGTGTTCATTACTGACAATGGGCCAGTTCAGTACCAGGTGGTGTTTTATACTGATAATGGGCCATTTCAGTACCCGGTGGTGTTTTATACTAATAATGGGCCATTTCAGTACCAGGTGGTGTTTTATACTGATAATGGGCCATTTCAGTACCAGGTGGTGTTTTATACTGATAATGGGCCATTTCAGTACCAGGTGGTGTTTTATACTGATAATGGGCCATTTCAGTACCAGGTGGTGTTTTATATTGATAATGGGCCATTTCAGTACCCGGTGGTGTTTTATACTGATAATGGGCCATTTCAGTACCAGTTGGTGTTTTATACTGATAATGGGCCATTTCAGTACCAGGTGGTGTTTTATACTGATAATGGGCCATTTCAGTACCCGGTGGTGTTTAATACTGATAATGGGCCAGTTCAGTACCAGGTGGTTTTTATACTGATAATGAGCCAGTTCAGTACTAGGTGGGGTTTAATACTAATAATGGGCCAGATCAGTACCAGGTGGTGTTTAATACTGAGGAGTATGTTGTTCAGCACCTTCTGGTATTTAATGCTGAGGACTGATTATTACAGTTCCTGCTGGTATTTAATACTGAGTACTAGTTATAACAGGACCTGCTGTATTTAATATTGAAGACTAGTTTATTTCAGTAACAGGTGGTATTAAATACTGATAATGGGCTAGTTCGGGACCAGGTGGTATTTAATACTGAAGACTAGTTAGTTCAGTACCAGGTTGTATTTAATATTGATAATGGGCTAGTTCAGTACCAGGTGGTATTTAATACTGATGACAGGCTAGTTTTGCCAAATACAAATCTCAGTGTCAATATGGAGTTCTGTGTGTGTGTGTGTTTGAATGTGTGTGTGGGGGCTGGGTTTGTTTCTGTGTGTGTGTGTTTACTGATGTTGTGAGCACCCACTTCATGACTGTCTGTAAGATGTCTTATTGAAGTGGTTTAATGGATGGATTTGTTGATTAAATGAGCACCTGAGAAGTTACACAAAGTGTTGTTTTCCTCTGTCACTATTCATTCACAGGGTATTTCTGGTCGTGTCTGTGTTTCAACTGTGTGGCAAAATCCTTCACAAGCAGCCGGCTGTGTGGCTGGGGGCTGTTTAATTACATATAGTGTTTTTTTATTAAATGTTGGGCCCATCTGAGTCCAGCTGCCTCACTAGAACTCCAGCATACCAATCATTGAGTTCATGAAATTGACACCTTATTTACTCAATAGCCTCTGAGCCCTGGTGAAATATAGTTCACTGCATTGAGAATAGAGTGTAAAAGTATAGGACCATGTAGATAATAGGGTATAAAAGTAATGGACTACATGGATATTAGGGTCTACATGTAGTGGATTACATAGACAATAGGGTCTATATGTAATTGACAACATAGATAATTGGATTTATACATAGTGGAATACATAGATAATAGGGTCTATAAGTAGTGGACTACATAGACAATAGGGTTTATAAGTAGTGGACAGCATAGATAATAAGGTCTATAAGTAGTGGACTACATAGACAATAGGGTTTATAAGTAGTGGACAGCATAGATAATATGGGTTTATAAGTAGTGGATTACATAGACAATAGGGTCTATATGTAATGGACAACATAGATAATAGGGTTTATACATAGTGGACTACATAGAAAATAGGGTGTAAAAGTAGTGGACTACATAGATAATAGGGTCTATAAGTAGTGGACTACATAGATAATAGGGTATATAAGTAGTGGACTACATAGATAATAGGGTCTATAAGTAGTGGACTACATAGATAATAGGGTATATAAGTAATGGACTACATACATAATAGGGTCTATAAGTATTGGACAGCATAGATAATAGGGTATATAAGTAGTGGACTACATAGATAATAGGGTCTATAAGTAGTGGACTACATAGATAATAGGGTATATAAGTAGTGGACCACATAGATAATAGGGTCTATAAGTAGTGGACTACATAGACAACAGGGTGCTTTTGGAAAGCAGACAGATAGTGATGGATTATCAACAGGGCAGTTAATCAGTTAAACCGTAATCATAATAAATTATAAACGCAAACCTAGAAGACAGGAAGCATTGCATTAGTTAACTGACCATCAAGCCTTCGGTCGTGTTTGAGAGGTTTAAACCACAATGTATACTGGGTAATTTGTGACTAACTAATACTAATGAATAATCTATCAAAATTATTAAAATTAAAATGTACTGCATATCCTCTTTTACATCAGCATTATTCACAAAGTGCTTATACAGATACCCAGCCTGAAACCCCAATAAGCAAGCAACAACAACACATTTTAGCTAGACAAATTGATAATAACAGTCAATGGGAGTGAGATGAGTGTTTATCTTGTGTGTGCGCAAAACTGATCGTATAAAGTTCATATCAAGTAGTCAGTGTGAATGTGACAATAGCTTATCAGAATGAGGAACAAGGTGCTAATTGCTCTTGTGCCTGAGCATAAGCCAAACGCTTAAATGTTTACAAGCCGTAACACAAAAACACGTATACACACACACAGATGCACACATAGTGACAGAATAACTGAAGCCAAAAAACTCTAACCAAGCTATTGCAAACTTGAAAAAAGACATCTGGAAAATCAAAGGTCATAAAACGGTCAAAATAACATGACTGTAAACCACAATCGTACTCATACACAGACGACTGAATCATTTGGAGTTGCAGAACTCCTAACATGCCCAAACAATGACCCCGCTACATCTTTTTGGGCATGTTCTGTGTGTGTGTCTGTGTGTGCATGGGTGTGAGGATAGTGGGCCCTCAGGCGAATAGCAAATATTCAGCGTTCAGGACCTGCTTGCTGCTGTTAGCCAGTGAACAACTAGAAAACTTCTCATCCTTTGAATAGCATTAGCTGCCCATCAACTAGAAAACTTCTGAACCTTTGAATAGCATTAGCTGCCCATAAACTAGAAAACTTCTCAACCTTTGAATAGAATTAGCTGCCCATAAACTAGAAAACTTCTGAACCTTTGAATAGCATTAGCTGCCCATAAACTAGAAAACTTCTCAACCTTTGAATAGCATTAGCTACCCATTAACTAGAACACTTCTCAAGAATTGAATAGCATTAGCTGCAAGTCAACTCTGGCCTACTTCTACTCCTTTGGCAATATTGAGCCAGCATTTTAGTTGTGCTTTGTTTTTATTTCTCCTGCAGCTAGCATTAGCCAGCATTTAACAAGCACCTACTACTGCTTCTGTGGCTAGCATTAACTGATGCTTGACTAACTCCTACGTCAACTGTGATAAACGTTAAAGGCTGTACAACTAGAGACTGCCTCTCCTTGGGGCTAGTGTTAGCCAATGAACGACTAGCAACTACCTCTCCTGGGGTATAACATTTAACAGTGTACAACTAATGACTACTTCTACTTGGGGCTACCTATTGCTGCTGTATGGCTAGCGGCTACCTCTCCTTGGGGCTAGCGTTAGCAGCTGTATGACTAATGACTACTTCTCCTTGTGGCTAGCATTAGCTGCTGTACGACTAGCGACTACATCTCCTTGGGGCTAGCGTTAGCTGCTGTACGACTAACGACTACTTCTCTTGGGGCTAGCGTTAGCTGCTGTATGACTAGCGACTACCTCTCATTGGGGCTAGCGTTAGTTGCTGTACGACTAGCGACTACCTCTCCTTGGGGCTAGCATTAGCTGCTGTACGACTAGCGACTACCTCTCCTTGTGGCTAGCGTTAGCTGCTGTACGACTAACAAATACCTCTCTTTGAGCTTCCTTGGGAGTTAACATCTGAGTGCTTTGATGTAGGAATTATACAACAAATATGATACACACAGTAATACATACACACTCACTCAATTATACACACACACAGAGATACACATGCACACACAAACACAAGAATGTATAAACACAGGCAGGCATCATGAATTGTCTACACTAGAGGTCCATCAGATTAGGTGGAGGTCAGCTAGTGCTTATTGATTCCAAAAGCCCACCAAGCAGCAAATGCATCCTTTTAATCTCCAAGCATGTCTCACCCACACATACACTCTCTCTCTCTCTCTCTTTCTCTTGAATAAACTAACTGAGGGAAAGATTCTTAGCTGGGATTTCTGCAGAAGAATAAAAAAATGAATCTGAATCGGTTAAATTTAATTAAAAACAAAACCAAAAAAAAACACTAATCTCCATACATAAGTAAATGTTTCATGGAGGCATTATTCATTATCTATCTCTTCAAAACAAGGTGTCAGCCCCTCCCCCAACTGGAAGAATGAAACAGAATTATCAGGTTATTGACCTTGCTCAAAGCTGACCTCAACTCCAACACACACACTCACACATACAGTATCTCACAAAAGTGAATAAACCCCACAAGGTCTCAGGTGTGAATGGGGAGCAGGTGTGTTAAATTTGGTGTCATTGCTCTCACACTCCCTCATACTGGTCACTGGAAGTTCAACATGGCACCTCATGGCAAAGAACTCTCTGAGATCTGAGAATTGTTGCTCTACCAAAAGATGGCCTAGGCTATAAGAAGATTGCCAAGACCCTGAAACTGAGCTGCAGCGCGGTGGCCAAGACCATACAGTGGTTTAACAGGACAGGTTCCACTCAGAACAGGCCTCGCCATGGTTGACCAAAGAAGTTGAGTGTACGTGCTCAGCGTCATATCCAGAGGTTGTCTTTGGGAAATAGACTTATGAGTGCTGCCAGCATTGCTGCAGAGGTTGAAGGGGTGGGGGGTCAGCCTGTCAGTGCTCAGACCATATGCCGCACACTGCATCAAATTGGTCTATTCCAACATGATAACGACCCCAAACACACCTCCAAGATGACCACTGCCTTGGTAAAGAAGCTGAGGGTTGGCCAAGCATGTCTCCAGACCTAAACCCTATTGAGCATCTGTGGGGCATCCTCAAATGGAAAGTGGAGGAGCGCAAGGACATCAACAGCTCTGTGATATCATCATTCCAGTTGCAACCTGTGAAGCTCTGGGTGAACTCCATGCCCAAGAGGGTTAAGGCAGTGTTGTAAAATAATAGTGGTCTCACAAAATATTGACACTTAGGGCCCAATTTGGATATTTTCACTTAAGAGTGTACTCACTTTTGTTGCCTGCGGTTTAGACATTAATGGCTGTGTGTTGTGTTATTTTGAGGGGACAGCAAATTTACACTTATATACAAGCTGTACACTCACTACTTTACATTTTAGCAAAGTATCATTTCTTCAGTGTGGTCACATGAAAAGATGCAAAAATGTGAGGGGTGTACTCACTTTTGTGAGATACTGCACATACCCCACACTTTCCTAATTCCTGCCCCTGTTCTCATGTTTACTAAATGATACATTTTAATTAAGCTTCTTTACGACCCATAATACAGTATTGGTGTTTTCATGGCATGGTCATTTTGTGTTTTCGTGGTTGTTGTTTTGTCGTGGCACTGTCATTCAATATTGCTAGTGTCATGGTGTTGTCATATGTCATTGGCATTTTTGCCCGGGCTTTTCTTTTTTATAATCCAATAACGCCCACACATTATCTGCTGCTATTCTCCTTGCTCTCACCAACTACACACACACTTCTGTAATACTCCTTCCTATCCAGCTTCAACATGAACAGGAAGGCATGACTCACTAACTACACACACACTCTCCTGTTATTGTCCTTCCTCTTCAGGTTCAAAATGAACAGCAAGGTATGACTCACTAACTACACACACACTCTCCTGTTATTCTCCTTCCTCTCCAGGTTCAAAATGAACAGGAAGGCATAACTCACTAACTACACACACACTTCTGTAATTCTCCTTCCTATCCAGCTTCAGCATGAACAGGAAGGCATGACTCACTAACTACACACACTCTCCTGTTATTGTCCTTCCTCTCCAGGTTCAAAATGAACAGGAAGGCATAACTCACTAACTACACACACACTCTCCTGTTATTCTTCTTCCTCTCCAGGTTTGAAATGAACAGGAAGGCATGACTCACCAACTACACACACTCTCCTGTTATTCTTCTTCCTCTCCAGGTTCAAAATGAACAGGAAGGTATGACTCACCAACTACACACACACTCTCCTGTTATTCTCCTTCCTCTCCAGGTTCAAAATGAACAGGAAGGCATTACTCACCAACTACACACACACTCTCCTGTCATTCTTCTTCCTCTCTAGGTTCAAAATGAACCAACTACACACACAAACTCCAGTTTTCACATGTCAAAGTAGTTAGAGAATAGTAGATGATGGTGATGGAGGACAAGTCAAGGAGACAGACTTATCTTAATGGTGTGGGATGTCTCTTACCATCTGCAAGGTAACCATTAAGGTGATGCTTCAGTAGCTTTGGGCGCCATAATGCTCACCACAGAAATTCACAAAGAGTAGCCAGTTGTCCTAAGTACGAGTCCTCCACTCTGCAGTATTCGTCTTCGTAATGTTCTCAATAACAGATTTGTGTAGAACTTTATTGGACTGCAATTCCCGTGGTACACATTTACATGATATATTCTAACAACCACCGTTTGTATGCAATTTAATGTTGTTTGAGGTTTCTTTTCTATTCCCTTGTATATAGAGTTTATTTGTATTAATGTTTTACGTTATTGATGTAAGTATGTGTGTTGTCTTGTCCTCTTGAATGCCTTTGACCAGGTCTTGATTTTAAATGAGATTTGGTTCTCGAATGACTTACTTTGTTTTAAAAGAATAGTTAATAAGCATACAAAACGAATATAAATATTGTTAGCTGCATATCAAAAATACCTTTCCAGAATACCATTAACAGTCTGTGATCATGTTTAAAAAATCTATTCATAATATAATGGTTTTATCAGCAACAATATTCACAGAATGTATTGACTCAGTTGACTGTCATTACACACTCAGCCATCAGGGAAGATCAATCCAATTGGCTATTAAGCAGCCATGACCTGTGCTGCCACTTCTTTTTAAGTTCTTCCTCTCATTCTCTCCTTTTCTCTCCAACTTTCGCTTGGCTCCCTCTCACTCGCTCGCCTTCTCTCCTCCCCCATTTCACTAACTTTTATCATCTCTTTCCCTTTCTTTCCAATTCTAGACTAGACTAGATATGCAGCATTTTGGGCAGAGTGAGCATTTATTTTTCTTCTGCAAGCGGTCCACTATTTGGTTTATAATAGGGGGCTTATAGTTAGAAATGGACCAATGTTCAAACCTGCTCCTAATCCTATGCAATAAACAAACATTGGTAGAGTGTTGGACCTAGATTTCCAGGGGACCAAGATACAACCACCTGATGTCCAGGGGAACAAGACACAACCACTTGATGTCCAGGGGACCAAGACACAACATTCTGGCATCCATCAGACCAAGAAAAAACATCCTGACATCCAGGGGACCAAAGCACAACCACCTGATGTCCAGGGGACCAAGACACAACCACCTGATGTCCAGGGGACCAAAACACTAACTCATGTCGTCCAGGAGACCAAGACACAACCTTCTGATGTCCAGTAGACCAAGGCCCAACCTTCTGATGTCCAGGAGACCAAGACTCAACTCCTGACATCCAGGGAACCAAGACACAACCTTTTGACATACAGGAGATCATGACACAGCCTCCTGATGTCCAGGGGGTTCAAGACACAACCTTCTGATGTCCAGGGGCCCAAGACACAACCTTCTGACATCCAGGGGACCAAGACACAACCTTCTTACATCCAGGGGACCAGGACACAACCTCTTGACATTTAGGCCAACAAGACACAACCTTTTGATGTCCAGGGATCCAAAACACAACCTTCTGACATCCAGGGATCCAAAACACAACCTTCTGACATCCAGGGATCCAAAACACAACCTTCTGACATCCAGGGATCCAAAACACAACCTTCTGACATCCAGGGATCCAAAACACAACCTTCTGACATCCAGGGATCCAAAACACAACCTTCTGACATCCAGGGCACCAAGGCACATGGCCGATCTTTGGTTCAAGTCTGCTCCTAATCCTATGCAATGACAACAGGGGACCAACACAAAACCTCTTGATGTCCAGGGACATAGACACAATCTTGTGACATTCAGGGGACCAAAACACAACCGTCTGATATCCAGGGAACAGAAACACAACCTCCTGACATCCAGGGGACCAAGACACAACCTCCTGATATACAGGGGACCAAAAACAACCTCCTGACATCCAGGGGACAAAGAAATAACCTTCTGACTTCTAGGGACGAAGATAGAACCTTCCGACAT
Source organism: Esox lucius (assembly GCF_011004845.1). NCBI lineage: Eukaryota > Metazoa > Chordata > Actinopteri > Esociformes > Esocidae > Esox > Esox lucius. The sequence goes on along the minus strand of NC_047578.1, from coordinate 1,779,893 downwards.
TCAGGGAAATTGTTGTTTACAGCCCTGTATGCTAATGGCTTCTCCTTCCCACTCATGCTGCAGAACTTTAGCAAGCCAACTGAGGGATGTCGATCCAACTCTCTGCCAGCTTGTGATAGAGTGTGTTCAAAACCGCATCCTACATAGAGTGCTAATCTAGTGCACTCCTTGTAAGAAGAGGTGCACAATATAAGTAATAGGCTACCATTTGAACCGCAAAAATAAAGCCAAGCGTCGTGCCAAACCTGGCACTGAACAATAAACTCCCTGGCTGTTTCCCACGCCACCTGTGAGGAAAAAAGACAAACAAAATGTGTGGATTAAAAATAGCTAAAGCGATCAATTTAAGGGAAATGACACAGCAAAAAATATATATATTTTACACCATTTTGATGCGTTTATTTGGAAAACTCTACAGGTTTAAATAAACTGATTGACAGTGTAATTAGTCCTCCTCACAGTTCAACCTCCTCACAAGGAGTGGGCAGGGCTTCTTCCTGTTGCCATGGCATCCATCTGTCTGCTGCTTCCAGCTTCCAGAGGTATTTTTCAATTTGGCCGTGAAGTGTTGTGGACCGGAGCGAAACGGCAACCTCCACAGTGTTTATTACCTGAATGGCTGAGCGGGGGTCATTGTGATGCCGGGGATGATGTCACAGGTGCAGAGCATGCTGGGTCCTTGGTTCTTTGGCTGTGTTTGCTTGTGCTCGTTCCCTTTTCAGGACCAAAACTCCCCAAATGTTTTGTAGATACATGACAACATGAAACACACACAGCCGCGGCCGCACGGGAGAGAGTAGGGCAGAATGTCCACCTCATCCACAACATGATGGGAGAGAGTAGGGCAGAATGTCCACCTCATCCACAACATGATGGGAGAGAGTAGGGCAGAATGTCCACCTCATCCACAACATCATGGGAGAGATTAGGGCAGAATGTCCACCTCATCCACAACATCATGGGAGAGAGTAGGGCTGAATGTCCACCTCATCCACAACATCACGGGAGAGAGTAGGGCAGAATGTCCACCTCATCCACAACATCATGGGAGAGAGTAGGGCAGAATGTCCACCTCATCCACAACATGATGGGAGAGAGTAGGGCTGAATGTCCACCTCATCCACAACATCATGGGAGAGAGTAGGGCAGAATGTCCACCTCATCCACAACATGATGAGAGAGAGTAGGGCAGAATGTCCACCTCATCCACAACATGATGAGAGAGAGTAGGGCTGAATGTCCACCTCATCCACAACATGATGGGAGAGAGTAGGGCTGAATGTCCACCTCATCCACAACATCACGGGAGAGAGTAGGGCAGAATGTCCACCTCATCCACAACATGATGGGAGAGAGTAGGGCTGAATGCTGGCCAGGGCAACAGAACGTCACTCAGGTTTGTGCATCAACATAAACATGCTTTATTTCTGATTCCTGAAAACACTTCTGAACGGTTAGCACAGTTTTGGGAGCGGTCAAGTTGCAGTGGGCCTAGATCAATCCATTTAAGCACACAAGCCTCCCTCTGCTTTTCTGTTGCGTACCAATACAAATAGAAACAACCTCTAACTGCAGTTCATTGTCTCCCTCGGCATTCTCCCTCTCGTAGTCAAATGAAGTTTAGAAACAGGAAACGGAGATGAAGTGTGCATAGACTTCCTGGCAGCCGGGCAAACAAAATGGTCTTTCAAATCCACTTATTCCACTGATACACTACTTTACCCCGGCTCAACATACAAACGCCATTGAAGTGGCACCTCATTCGTGTTCACCCTTTTATGTACTCTGTGCTGCTGCGTTATCATCCTGCGTTATCATCCAAGTATATGAACCGTCAACAAACTGTTGTCATGAAACCTTGAGACAACAAAGTATAAGGGTTTTGAAGCACACCACACACCTACAGGCAAGATATATATTGTCACCATAAACATTGTCTGTGTCCCAAATGGTGCCCTGTTTTATGGCTAGCGACTTCAAAGGAAGACGGCGGTTAGAGAACAACACTGCAGCATTGCGCATGTTGAACGATGGAGATCTGAAACTGTGTGAAGAGAAACTGTTATATATTGAACGATGTGATGTGAAGCCATGACATCTGAAACAGACTGATGTGATTTGAAACAGTGTGATGTGATGTGAAGCCATGACATCTGAAACAGACTGATGTGATTTGAAACAGTGTGATGTGATGTGAAGCCATGACATCTGAAACAGACTGATGTGATTTGAAACAGTGTGATGTGATGTGAAGCCATGACATCTGAAACAGACTGATGTGATTTGAAACAGTGTGATGTGATGTGAAGGCATGACATCTGAAACAGACTGATGTGATTTGAAACAGTGTGATGTGATGTGAAGCCATGACATCTGAAACAGACTGATGTGATTTGAAACAGTTTGATGTGATGTGAAGCCATGACATCTGAAACAGACTGATGTGATTTGAAACAGTGTGATGTGATGTGAAAGGGGGCGATATTATCAGAACCGTTGTGATGGAAAACAGTGATATAATCTGAAAAAGTGAATAAGAGAGGAAAAATGATAGAGGAAGAAAGCAAGGATGAGAGGGGATGAGAGGGAGGGTGAAAGAGAAATGACAAGCGGGGGATAAGGGCGGGACCAAAAGATATCATTAAGGAGAGAGGAAAAGACTGTGTGTTGGAGAAAACTTTGATAAAAGGAAAGAGAGGGAAATAAGAGAGCGAGTGAATGAGAGAGCCTTAGAAAGAGAGAGAGTGGGTGAGAGAGCCTTATAAAGAGAGAGAGAGAGAGTGGGTGAGAGAGCCTTAGAAAGAGAGAGAGTGGGTGAGAGAGCCTTAGAAAGAGAGAGAGAGAGTGGGTGAGAGAGCCTTAGAAAGAGAGAGAGTGGGTGAGAGAGCCTTAGAAAGAGAGAGAGTGGGTGAGAGAGCCTTAGAAAGAGAGAGAGAGTGGGTGAGAGAGCCTTAGAAAGAGAGAGAGAGAGTGAGAGAACCTTAGAAAGAGAGAGAGAGAGTGGGTGAGAGAGCCTTAGAAAGAGAGAGAAAGAGTGGGTGAGAGAGCCTTAGAAAGAGAGAGAGAGAGTGGGTGAGAGAGCCTTAGAAAGAGAGAGAGAGGGTGAGAGAGCCTTAGAAAGAGAGAGAGCGAGACAGCCCTAGACAAGAGTGTGAGACAGCCCTAGACAAGAGAGTGAGACAGCCCTAGACCAGAGAGGGAGACAGCCCTAGACAAGAGAGTGAGAGAGCAATAGGGAGAAAAAGACATAGGAATTGAGATCCATAGAGAGACATAGAGAGGGAGAGACATAGTGAGAGAGATCCATAGAGAGACATAGAGAGGGAGAGACATAGAGAGAGAGAGATCCATAGAGAGACATAGAGAGGGAGAGACAAAGAGGGAGAGATGATTTGAGGCCAGTTAACCATTCTGTGTTCCCCTGATGAACTGTGGTGTCATTATCCCATCATGCCGCAGAACACAAACTGCTTACCATTAGTAATTGCCTCCTTGGGATGAGATAGGAGGCGTATAATTGGTGAATCACTGTTGACTTTTATACCAAGGGTGGCCATTCATTATTTAAGAGAAAGAAAACTGCATATCATTCATTCTTGTTGCACCCTCTCTGAAAAGCCACGCAAAATTTACAACTTTTCTATAGACACTGAGGGAGGATGTAGTAGGCATTTTCACCAGGGAGGATTTAGTAGGCATTTTCACCAGGGAGGATGTAGTAGACATTTTCACCAGGGAGGATGTAGTAGGCATTTTCACCAGGGAGGATGTAGTAGACATTTTCACCAGGGAGGATGTAGTAGGCATTTTCACCAGGGAGGATGTAGTAGGCATTTTCACCAGGGAGGATGTAGTAGGCATTTTCACCAGGGAGGATGTAGTAGGCATTTTCACCAGGGAGGATGTAGTAGGCATTTTCACCAGGGAGGATGTAGTAGGCATTTTCACCAGGGAGGATGTAGTAGGCATTTTCACCAGGGAGGATGTAGTAGGCATTTTCACCAGGGAGGATGTAGTAGGCATTTTCACCAGGGAGGATGTAGTAGGCATTTTCACCAGGGAGGATGTAGTAGGCATTTTCACCAGGGAGGACGTAGTTGGTATTCGCACCAGGGAGGACGTAGTTGGTATTCGCACCAGGGAGGACGTAGTTGGTATTCGCACCAGGGAGGACGTAGTTGGTATTCGCACCAGGGAGGACGTAGTTGGTATTCGCACCAGGGAAGACGTATTTGGTATTCGCACCAGAGAGGATATAGCTGGCAGGCAGAGCCAAAGGGCATTAGCATGTTCAACATCCCTTACATTTTATTAGCATAGCATAAACATGCTCAGATTTCCTGCAAACTTTAATACACAAAAAAGTTACTTATCAACCAAACAAAACTTCAAAGGACTGCTTCTTACGGAAGTCGATTTAGACCTCCAAGTTCTCAGAGGGACATGACAACCACACAAGCCCCAGATTAAGTTGCTTGGCTTGGGGCAGAGGGTCTGTCTGAAGCGGGCTCCCCTGTGATAATAACATCTAACACCGCGCTCCACACAGTCATATTGACAAGCAGCCCTGCTGACCCAATACACTGACAGAGCAAATACACCTCCGCTCTGCACCTTCTCAGTCCCACCGTCTTGCCCCATCCCTTGTCCACACAGAGGATGCCCCTGCATCCCAAATGGCGCCCTACAAGGTGAACAAATTTAAACCAGAGCCCCGTGGAAAGCACACTACATAAGGAATAGGATGCCATTTGGGAGGTTGGCAGAACCACCGTTGTAGGGTGGAAAGCAGAGGGAAGATTTCACACAATATTAGCCCAGGCCAAGGCCTGCCCACCGGGGGGATTTGGTGGGTAAACCTGCCTCACAATCTCTTTCTCCTTGCTTCCTCCCATCCTCAGCTCTCCTCCCTCCTGCCTCAATGAACGCTGTGCTCATTTAGGACATCGCCGCTGGACAGGCTTAACTGGAGTGGACTGACCCAGAACAGATGACCATGGGTTTCTTTAAAGAAGAATGCAAGAGTGGAGAGATAAGGGGAAAGGAAGGAAGAAAAGGAGGGGAGGGAGGCAAGAGATGTGAAAGAGAAAAGAGGGGGGTGAGAAATAGAGAAGACAGAGAGACGTGAGTGGAAGAGCGATGAGAGGGATATGAGAGAAGAGCTTGGAGGAGAGAAGTATGGAGAAGGAAGAGAGAGAAGTTGAGAAGGGAGAGAGAGAAGTATAGAGGAGAGAGGGAAGAGAGAGGAGAGAAGGGAGAGAGAGAAGGAGAGAGGGAAGAGAGAGAAGTTGAGAAGGGAGAGAGAAGGAGAGAGGAGAGAGAGAAGAAAAGAAAGAGGCCAATAGCTAATAGAGGGAGAGAGGAGAAAGAGGAGAATTAGGGAATACAGAGCTAATAGGGGAGAGAGAGAGGAGAGAATTAGAGAACAGAGGGGGGATGTAGAGAAAGAAGAAAGGGGTGAGAGAGGATAGAGGGAATACAGAGCTAATAGGGGAGAGAGGGAGGAGAGTATAGAAGGAGGAGAGAATTAGAGGAGAGAGGGGGGATGTGGAGAAAGGAGAAAGGGGTGAGAGGATAGAGGGAATACAGGGCCAATAGGGAGGGAGAATGGCAATGAACAAAGTAGAGAGTGGGGGGGGGGGGGGTGTAAAGCTTTCTGTGGGTGGGTCATAGATCCAGGCTAAAATATAATATAAATAATACATGAAAGAATAATATAAAACACAATAGCATAGGATAGAAAATAAGATAAAATACAATTTAGAATACAAAATTATATAATAATAGTAAATAAAAATAGTAGATAAAAGTTGAAATGAATATTGCCCATTAGGACGCGATGTCAAGACTGAAGTGATGATTTACAGGTGTGTAGTTACACAAACACAATAGTAATGAAAGTAATTAACCAAAACGCTAATATCCCAGTAATTTATGCATCATATAATTCCCCAATAATATTACAACTAGGCCAGTGCCACGTCAGTTTCAGGCTAATCCTTGGCGCCTTTGACTTTTAGACCCTGGACGATTTGTCTCGTGAGTAAATCAGAAATGGTTGCACACATCCCAGCACAGCAGCAGGGGTCAGAAGGGTCACGGTTTGACAATGAGAACAAGAGCTCACTACTCTTGGATGCTCCCTTAATCTCTTGCCCAATCAGCTACTATAATCTTCCCTAATGGTACAATCAAGGATGGAGGATGAAGTCAATACTGCTCCCTAATAAGATGCTGTATTCAGGACCACGGGGTCGGTTTGTCTGTTCAACACATTACAAAACAACCCCCCCCCAGCTACAATCGGCATGCCTCATGAACACACTATCGCTTTAATAATAATAATTACATTTTTAAAAGTATCTTCATGATGTATGGGCTTTTGTGTGAATGTACCTCATTAGTGCAAAAAATAAACCTCTCACTGGTAAAATCGATATACATGATTAGAGAAACATTTTCACTTGGGCATTTAATAGTCCTCATTTTGTTTTAAACAGGCTGTTTGGTTAAAATGAAAACTCACTCAGTACAAAATCATCTTTCCACTGGTGTCCGTTCAGTCTTCTGGTGGTCTCTCGGTGGCGTAATGTCTTTCACTTATTCAAAACAAACAACAAAGTGGACGTGATCAGTGCAACACACAGTGAAGTGCTGGGGAAGCCGTCATCCTCTGTCTCATCCTCGGTCTCATCCTCTGTTTCCACAAAGGCAGAGTCTTGGGTGGGAAGATAACTCCAGCATCTTGTATCAGGTGTCAACCACAGTGGGCTTTGAAAGACATGACAGATCTAATTGTCATCTCCCTGTAGACTCATTGAAGAGATGTCTAGGCTACTTTCCCTCCTTTTCTGTGTCCCTCTCTCTCTCTCCCTCTCTCTCTCTCTCTCTCTCTGGCTCTCTCTCCCTCTCTCTCTCTCTCTCTCTCTTCATCTCTCTGGCTCTCTCTTTTTATCTCTATTGCAAGTCTCTCAGGTGTTATTAGTTCAGCAAGCACTCCTTGCCCCCCTTCAATACTTAACGTTTGTATGTATCTTTTGACAGTTTCTGTATAAATTATGTCTGGATGAGGTTATGGATTAGGTTAGGTATTAATAATGTCTGGTTGAGATTAGGGATATGGTTAGGTATTAATAATGTATTGTTAAGATTAGAGATAAGGTTAGGTTTTAATATGGCTACTAGAGATTAGTGATAAGGTGAGGTTTTAACTGCAAGTTTTGTTATTTAAAATGAGTGCTTAGCACTGATATTTATTTTGCAGAGCAGTTTCATTCAGTGGTGCTACCTGTGAGTAACTGATTCACCAAGCTTTTTGATCCAGTGGTGCTACCTGTAATTAACAGATTCACCAAGCTGTTTGATCCAGTGGTGCTACCTGTAATTAACAGATTCACCAAGCTGTTTGATTCAGTGGTGCTACCTGCTATTAACAGATTCATCAAGCTGTTTCATAATGAGATGCTATCTGTTATTGATTCACCAAGTTCTTTGATTCAGTGGTGCTACCTGTCATTAACTGTGACGGTTCCTGTGGTGTAGCAGTTTGGGGGCACAGAAATGATTCATGTGCTGCTGCCATTTTTAACCATCCCTACAGATTAGATGGTACCTTGTGTGGGCAAATACACAGCATATGTTTCAGATCAGGCAACATAGAAGGCATCACCGGAGGCTGTGTGTTCACAGGAGTTGGCAGCGATTTGCGGCGGGCTAAATGCCTGTGTAAACATGTATTTCAATAGGCTTCTGGGGTTCCAAATGCAAAGACAAGATGATGCTCCAAATGCAAACAAATTGTGATGCACCAAATGCAGACAAAATGAGATGTACCAAATGTTAAACAAAATGAGATATACCGCATCCAAACCATTTTGCCATCCACATGACGCAGCTCTTTAACATTGACAGTGTGTTCATGAATTTGACCAGAGTGCTTTTCAATCATGTACATCGTTTTTTTATTGCAATACTTGGAATCATTTAGGGTTAACTGCCTGGGATTTGACATTTACACTATTTACAGTAAAGAAATTATGCAAAATTTTATCAAATAACAATGCCTTTACCACAGCCTACAACCTTATCTTCCAACATAAACATGTTCTGCCAAATAATACGTTCAGTTATTCTTATGATTACATGTGAATAGGTTATGTCAAGTGTGATCATTGTAATTAGTTTTTACTGTCAACCTGAGTTATTCACAATGTAGCTGAAACAATTAAGTCTGTATTTTGCAATTGTTAACATAATTTCCTTACGCTGACCCTAACATTGTCCTTACCTGGTGAGATCTCATTGTTATCAGTAAGACTTCCTATTCAACATTGACAGTAATGCATCCATCTGCTATAGAGCTGATCAGGCACCATATTGATCATCAATTGGGATCATGATATGAGGAGTGAATGTTAAGAGAATACCAAAGTATTTCGGAACTATCCCAAACGGATTCCTTTTCACACAGCGCCTCTCTTTTGTCTTGATCCCTGAGTCCTTGAACAAACTAGTGCTCTGAATGAGGAAGGTGGTGATATTTGGGATGCAACCTATAACATGGGGGTGATTTATCTTCACTGATATGAAATCAATGTTTTTCTTTGATCCAGCTCTATGGATGGTGATGAAGCATAACAACTCTACAGTCAATACTAATCTAATCCAAGGTTCTCCTATTTGATGAAAGATAAATAGCCAAGGGAAATATGACCTAAGCTCCTTTTATTTTGATGAAAGTCTGAAATGGTGCATTTAAAGACAAGAATGACCCACTCTGCTTCAGTTTACCTAATGTATTTTATGGTGTATTTAAAGAAAAGAAAGTGTTGCACACAGCAATCTTGCTAAGTCAGTTAGTCTTACCCAGAGCTTTATAATACACAATTTAAATCATATATTGGATGTTTCTTTGTGTACTGTGTCTTTTTTCTTATGAGACCGTTTCAGGAGCTGTACATACTATAATACTGTAGTATCAATAGGTGCTTTCCAATATTGTTTCACTTCATGTGTAAATGAAGATACGTAGACAAGGGACCCCTATTCCAAAGCTAGATACGAAGACAAGTGACCCCTATCCCAAAGACAGTGGGGGGTAACACATTTAATGTCCCCAATTGACTCATCATACATTTTTATAGTGGACTTCCTCACAGGGAAAATTATAGGTATCAGGAAGATGATCTGTCTGGCGAGTACAGTGATATGAATCTAGACGTTGTATTCACCTGGAACAAAGAAGACTTTGAGAAAGACGTACTCGGCAGTGTAGAGTGGAGCATAAGGTGGTGTGGAGTAGAGTGTGAGGCGGTGTGGAGTGGAGCTTGAGGCGGTGTGGAGTGGAGTGGAGCTTGAGGCAGTGTGGAGTGGAGCATGAGGTGGTGTGGAGTAGAGTGTGAGGCGGTGTGGAGTGGAGCTTGAGGCGGTGTGGAGTGGAGTGGAGCTTGAGGCAGTGTGGAGTGGAGCATGAGGTGGTGTGGAGTAGAGTGTGAGGCGGTGTGGAGTGGAGCTTGAGGCGGTGTGGAGTGGAGTGGAGCTTGAGGCAGTGTGGAGTGGAGCATGAGGCAGTATGGAGTTTTGGGACATTTCATTCACATGTTTACCACTACTTATTATTTGCAATTGATCTACCAACTCCTGATTGCCATTTTTATGGCTGTGGTGAAGAACAGGAGGTGTCACAGTTAGCATGTAATGCTTCGTCCTCGCCTCCCTCTGTCCGCCAGGGCGCCATATGTTCCCTTAATTTTTGTCCAACAACCCACTGTCAAACACTATATATGTGTCTAAGATGCTTCCCCTTGAAGAGGGTAGAGAGCATTGGGGAAATGGTTTGGACCATGCCGATGAGACCTTGCATTGAATTGGAGCCTTTGTAACTTACATTATTTTTTTATCACATTGGTGATATTAACAGAAGTGCGCTGTGATTTTTCAAAAAAATCCTAGTAAGAAACTCCAAAGTGATCACACTGTGTGGCTGCTTTCAACTTGACATTGGAGGGTCTATTCAGCTTTTTCAGTACAGCCAACAGTTTTTGCTTCGAATCCTTATGTACCCCAGAGTGCAGACGTATGTTGACATTTGGAATTCTCCCCCATATCAATCCCAGAGTTCACCTGTGTTTACACGTTGTGGATTCACCCCATATCAATCCCAGAGTGCCGCAGTGTGTTAACCTTGTGAATTCACTCCTATATCAATCCCATAGTGCAGCTCTGTTTACAGGTTGTGAATTCACCCCATATCAATCCCAGAGTGCAACAGTGTGTTTACGTTGTGAATTCACCCCATATCAATCCCAGAGTGCAACAGTGTGTTTACGTTGTGAATTCACTCCCATATCAATCCTAGAGTGCAACAGTGTGTTTATGTTGTGAATTGACTCCCATATCAATCCCATAGTGCAACAGTGTGTTTAAATTGTGAATTCACTCCCATAATAATCCCGCAGTGCAGCAGTGTGTTTACATTGTGGGGTACAAAGTGGGGTCATTGGTAACTACCTAATACCAATTAATACCTAATGGTTGTTTTAATGAATCTCAAAGACACCAAAGTGTAATCGTAAAGGTAATTACCATATCATTACCCTATGACCGTTTCATTTTGAAGCAGATAGTGCTCTCTAATACACGCCGAGGCTCAATGAAATCAGGATAGCTCTGAGCTATCTATCATATATGTCTAAGGGTGGGGGGGTTGCCTTAGTAGCACACACAGCTCACGCCACTTGACGTGTTTTGATGAATCACAGTGGAAACCAGGTTGGTAACCGTAGTGACAAACGACCTGTGTATGGCAGTTGATTTAATCAATCAAGAAAAGGCTTTAAACTTTTAACCTTGCCAATACCTGGTCACCCTCCCTCCAACACACACAGACACACACACAGGCATTGGCACAATGGAATGGCTATGCATGTAGGTAAAAACACACGCAGTAATTTAGCAGATGCCCTTATACTGAGTGAGTTAGTGAATTCATTTTACATGGTAACCAAACTTCACTCAATCATAGTAGGTACATTTTCCTTCAGTAAAGTAGCAAACCATTAGTTTTGACGCTTTAAAGATGTTTTCGGGAAGAAGAACAGTTTTGTAGTACATTGGTGTGTGAACTTTTTCACTCAATACTCATCACATGGGAACCTCCAACCTATGTGAAAACTACGATTTATTAAGAGTAACTACATTTCTTCAAATGTTGTTAATGAACCAAGAGTGGAGTTAAGTCAAGGGTGATGGAAATATTCTGCTGAAGAATGAGCAGCTCTGTCCGGTCGAGGGCAAGTTTATGATGCAAGAGGTCGGAAGATCTGATCTTTAACACTTTTCAAGTCTGTAGATACAGTATCTTGGATAAGAGGAAAGGAAAGAGTTTTACAGTTTTGAAGACAGAAGCTTGAAATCTTGATTGGCTTTAGCAGCAAGATGCAAGAGGAGAGACTAGTAAGGTAAAGAGACTTTACCATCTAGGTAGGGGCAAAAGGAGCACGTTTGGGGGAGAGAGAGAAAGAAAGAGAACGGGAGAGAAAAGGAGACAAAGTAGGTTTGAAACCTGGAGGGAGGTTGCAATAGGACATGTCCAGAAACAGCGTCTAGTCAAGGTAATGTCAAGTGCATTGTCTTCCTTCTGTGTGTGAGAGTACCGGGATAGGCAGAGATCAAAAGACGAAAAGAGCATAAAGAAACATCGAGCACAAGTCGAGAAGCTGAAGTTGTACGGTGAGATAAACTCATCAGGAAATGAGTTTATCACGGTGTCAAGCTCACTGAGCAAGGCTCCAGGGACACCTTGTAGGCAGTAGACCAGACCAATGTTGAGCTTGAGTGGACAAGTCACAGTGACAGCACGGAATTCAAAAGAGGAGTTGAGTGAGCGGGTTGAGAGACGATCTTAATTCGGAGAAATGATGAGCAGATTCTATCAGACAATGGGAAAGCACATAGTCAGATGAAGGCAGGGCAGCCAGACTCTGCGTTCTCTGGGGTAATCCATGTGTCTGTCAAGGACAAAAGGTCAAGGGGCCAAAGCCTGGAATAGGGTCAGACTTGTTGAGAGCAGATTGACATTTCGAACACACACATGTAGAATTACACAAACTAACAACAAGGATAATTACTTCAAGCAAGTCAATATGGGTGATAGGAGTCCATTCCAAACAAGAGGAAGCACACATCAGTGTTTCTACATTGTTTTCCCACCTCAGCCTGAGTTGCTCCGGGCAAAGCTGCTCGTAATGCTCAATTTGCAGAAACCACAGATCAGAGCTCTTACGCAGCAGTGAGAGCAGCCAAATGGTGATTTACCAGTCACAGGGAAGAGGGGTTTGCAGAAACGAGAGAAGACGCACAATGCTGTCCACGCGCTGACATTCACAGCTTCGGGTCCGCATGGCACCCTATTCCTGTTTTACTGCCCTGCTTTTAACCCGAGCTCTATAGTCAGTAGTGCACTACACACGGAACAAGGTATCATTCAGGACACCTTATGTCATACAATCTTCACAACACCCCCGGTGAGCCGGCTGAAGGCAGCGTTATCGGTCACAGAGTCCTCTGTACCTTTGTGTTTAAGTGGGGAGACCATTTGAATTGCCGGAGGATGCTGTTAAACGGTGGTAACAGGATCCATGATAAGATACGTACTCTACCACATCCCTGTTCCCTGTCCTCTGGTTTCCCTCAGTGTGCCGTTCCTCGATGTCTCCATCAGTTTCTCATATTCTCACCCTTCTTCTGCCTTTTCCTTTACAGTGTTCTCGTGTGCACATCACTCTGTCCCCCTCAGTGTCCTCGTGTGCACATCAATCTGTCCCCCTCAGTGTTCTTGTGTGCACATCACTCTGTCCCCCTCAGTGTTCTTGTGTGCACATCACTCCGTCCCCCTCAGTGTCCTCGTGTGCACATCACTCCGTCCCCCTCAGTGTCCTCGTGTGCACATCACTCTGTCCCCCTCAGTGTTCTCGTGTGCACATCACTCCATCCCCCTCAGTGTCCTCGTGTGCACATCACTCCGCCCCCCTCAGTGTTCTCGTGTGCACATCACTCCATTCCCCTGTGTTCTCGTGTGCACATCACTCCGTCCCCCTCAGTGTTCTCGTGTGCACATCACTCCGTCCCCCTCAGTGTTCTCGTGTGCACATCACTCCGTCCCCCTCAGTGTTCTCGTGTGCACATCACTCCGTCCCCCTCAGTGTTCTGGCGGGTCTGAGAGGCTAAAACCACAGTATCGGAATAGTAGGCATCTGTCTATAATATCTCCTGTCAATAGGTTGTTTTGCATAAATTAATCAATAATTATTTTGTTACAGTCATAAAACGTTATCTAAGAAATCCAAGCTAAAGACCACCAATATATTAAATGAGGAAAAAGATAATTTAGTCTAAAATTAACACATTGTTTCATAAAACTTTCATCAGAGTCCAAATACAGAGAGGCCATTGGTTAACTACGTCTCTGAGAGAGACAAGTCCATTGGTTTACTACATCTCTGAGAGAGACAAGTTCATTGGTTTACTACGTCTCTGAGAGAGACAAGTCCATTGGTTTACTACATCTCTGAGAGAGACAAGTCCATTGGTTTACTACGTCTCTGAGAGAGACAAGTCCATTGGTTTACTACGTCTCTGAGAGAGACAAGTCCATTGGTTTACTACATCTCTGAGAGAGACAAGTCCATTGGTTTACTACGTCTCTGAGAGAGACAAGTCCATTGGTTTACTACGTCTCTGAGAGAGACAAGTCCATTGGTTTACTACGTCTCTGAGAGAGACAAGTCCATTGGTTTACTACGTCTCTGAGAGAGACAAGTCCATTGGTTTACTACATCTCTGAGAGAGAGAGGGAGCAAGGTAAGAATCCTAAAGATCAAATGAGAAGACCAAAAAAAAAAGAGAGATTAAGCAAGAAGGAGAGAGAGATCCTTTGGAGGAGAATCTTCCAGGCACATGAAAGCATCATTGATTTTTTCTAGATCCCTCCAGCGCCCCCAAAGGGGGCAGCTTCTTTGTGTCTGTTATCAAAGGTATTGATCCGTGGGCCTGTGTGTGCGTACAGTAATGACTGCTCCCAAAATGAGTATGTTCCAAGTGGAATTCCATTACCTTTCCTCTGGATTACCATGGTGCTTTGGTCCGAAGAGGTCAGGTGAAATTACCAGTTGACTGGGCTAACTTTGCAGCCCTTCCAGATGACAAGGTAATTATCATTTATGCTAATTATTCATCATTATTCTTGGAAATTGGTATGGTCATTGAGAGCTAAACAAGCTTCTACAAGAATTACAGCAATTATTGGCAAATGAAATGACTAAATGTATATTCTCTCTTAATGAAGACTATACTGTATATATTGAATAATTACACAATGTGATGACTTTAGAAGTCTGCCTCATCACACAGAAACCTGTTACTGAAGTCATCTTCGCCCCTCCACACAAAAACCTGTTACCGTAGTTACCTTCACACATAACCCTGGGACCACAATGCCTACTACACCACACATAACCCTATTACCATAGTCACATTTAGACCGTGGTTTCACCGAGTCTACCGCAGCTGTGACTGGTTGCCGTGGGACTCCCACAGAAATCTAGACGCTTTGTACTTTACCTCCCTGTACGTATTCTTGCCATGGTTGTCACGGGGACACACCTCTCCAGCACACACACCTGTCCAACACACACAGCGCTCCCACACAATGTATTTATACCCCTCAAAAGGACCGTGGCTGCTATCAGGGTTCAGGTAGAACTGTCACACCATTAAGAATGAAATGGTGAACGCACGGATGAAAGGTCTTCGTCCCCGAATGTTTATATGAAAATGCTCTGGTTCTATTTGTACTCTAATATACTGCATATAACGATGCTGGAAAAAATGAAATAACAAACATACTGGTCTTTAATATAAAGAGGCCGGGTTTATCTCAACATCAAAAAAAATTCTAATTCTACAATCAGCCCAGCCAGTCATTGTTCCCAGGTCCACAGTCATTGTTCCCAGGTCCACAGTCATTGTTCCCAGGTCCACAGTCATTGTTCCCAGGTCCACAGTCATTGTTCCCAGGTCCACAGTCATTGTTCCCAGGTCTACAGTCATTGTTCCCAGGTCCACATTCATTGTTCCCAGGTCCACAGTCATTGTTCCCAGGTCCACAGTCATTGTTCCCAGGTCCACAGTCATTGTTCCCAGGTCCACATTCATTGTTCCCAGGTCCACAGTCATTGTTCCCAGGTCCACAGTCATTGTTCCCAGGTCCACATTCATTGTTCCCAGGTCCACATTCATTGTTCCCAGGTCCACAGTCATTGTTCCCAGGTCCACAGTCATTGTTCCCAGGTCCACATTCATTGTTCCCAGGTCCACAGACATTGTTCCCAGGTCTACAGTCATTGTTCCCAGGTCCACATTCATTGTTCCCAGGTCCACAGTCATTGTTCCCAGGTCCACAGTCATTGTTCCCAGGTCCACAGTCATTGTTCCCAGGTCCACATTCATTGTTCCCAGGTCCACATTCATTGTTCCCAGGTCCACAGACATTGTTCCCAGGTCTACAGTCATTGTTCCCAGGTCCACAGTCATTGTTCCCAGGTCCACAGTCATTGTTCCCAGGTCCACAGTCATTGTTCCCAGGTCCACAGTCATTGTTCCCAGGTCCACAGACATTGTTTCCAACTCCAAAAAGTTTCCTATAAAAACAGTGGGGTTACCTCTGAATTCTTCTTAAATCGAGCCTGTATTCAATAAGAAACCAGGCAGAAGTAAGAAATTGATCAAATGTCAATAGTAGAGCATTAAAAGGCTTTAAAGGTTTAACACCATAAAGTCAATGCTTTAAAGGTTTAACACCATAAAGTCAATGCTTTAAAGGTTTAACACCATAAAGTCAATGCTTCCCAGGTCCACAGTCATTGTTCCCAGGTCCACATTCATTGTTCCCAGGTCTACAGTCATTTTTCCCAGGTCCACAGACATTGTTCCCAGGTCCACAGACATTGTTCCCAGGTCTACAGTCATTGTTCCCAGGTCCACAGTCATTGTTCCCAGGTCCACAGTCATTGTTCCCAGGTCCACAGACATTGTTTCCAACTCCAAAAAGTTTCCTATAAAAACAGTGGGGTTACCTCTGAATTCTTCTTAAATCGAGCCTGTATTCAATAAGAAACCAGGCAGAAGTAAGAAATTGATCAAATGTCAATAGTAGAGCATTAAAATGCTTTAAAGGTTTAACACCATAAAGTCAATGCTTTAAAGGTTTAACACCATAAAGTCAATGCTTTAAAGGTTTAACACCATAAAGTCAATGCTTTAAACATTTAACACCATAGAGTCAATGCTTTAAACGTTTAACACCATAAAGGCAATGCTTTAAACATTTAACACCATAGAGTCAATGCTTTAAACGTTTAACACCATAAATGCAATGCTTTAAAGGTTTAACACCATAAAGGCAATGCTTTAAAGGTTTAACACCATAAAGGCAATGCTTTAAAGGTTTAAAACCATAAAGGCAATGCGTTAAACGTTTAACACCATAGAGTCAATGCTTTAAACATTTAACACCATAAAGGCAATGCTTTAAACGTTTAACACCATAGAGTCAATGCTTTAAACGTTTAACACCATAAAGGCAATGTTTTAGACATTTTACATCTTTTAAAGGTAATGCTGTGGATGGTTCACATCTTTTAAAGGTAATGCTGTGGATGGTTCACATCTTTTATAGATAATGCTCTATAAACATTTGACACTTTTTAAGACAATTTCCATATTTTATTAGAGGAATTGCTTACATATCATATCAGAGGCATTGCTTCAGAAGCTTGAAACATTGTAAAACACCTTGCTCTAGACAATTTACACCTTTCAAAGACAAAGCTTCAGATGTGTGACCTTTCAAACACAATGCTTCAGATTTATGTGACCTTGCAAACACCAATGCTTCAGATTTATGTGACCTTTTAAACACAATGCTTCAGATGTATGTGATCTTTCAAACACCAATGCTTCAGATTTATGTGACCTTTTAAACACAATGCTTCAGATGTATGTGACCTTTCAAACACCAATGCTTCAGATTTATGTGACCTTTCAAACACAATGCTTCAGATGTATGTGACCTTTCAAAGGAATTGCTTCAGACTTTCATAGAAACACTGCAAACTCGAGTGTGAATAACCCTTGACTACAACTCACCTTTGACTATTGTTGTGTCTATGATAATCTATTGTTGTGTAAATGATAATCTATTGTTGTGTCTATGATAATCTATTGTTGTCTAAATGATAATCTATTGTTGTGTAAATTATAATCTTCATTTGGCAATAAGTGATCAGTCAGGGACATTTGTTTTTTAATTTTTTATTGCAAAAACTTCAAAATAAGTTTCAAGTTCGAGAAAGTAGAATAAGCTTGGACACAATGTAAAGCGTCATATACAGATGAATAAAATACATTTTATATATTGCAGACAAGCCGTGGTGGGTCTTACATATGTACAGTACGTATTTAAACTTGTATGTACAATCTTTTTTACATTTACAAAAAGCTTTGTTTCTATTTTTCTCGTTGTATATATATAGATAGATTTTTTTGTATATTCCCCACTAGCATTTGTACTACAATAATGGAAAAAAAACATTTACAGATCTGTCAATCCATTTTCTCCTCCTTTTATATTACAAATGTATTTCCATAAAAATATATCTCTGTACAAAAAAGTTTTTGTTCGATCTTAACTTTGTTCTCTTTTTCAGAGGTTTTCTGCTTTCCAGTTCTCTTAACAGCTTCTGTTTCAGTCCATGTATGCTTGTATACACAATAGTTTTCCCAATAAAACCTTTTGGTCACCAGCAACACCTCACAACTGAATGTCAGTTCTGTACTTGGTGCCAGCCCAGCCAATAAGTGGACAGGAAGCCCAACCCAGAGGCCTGTCCAGTCTGAGATGTAAGGGCGGGGCCCTCAACCACATCTAGCTATGGGCCCTAAAAAGGCTAGGGCCGGCTCTGTCTTCATTCTTCAACAGTTTGTTGAGGCTTTGAAGGCTCTACTAAGGACTATTCTTAGGGCTCTACCAATAACTCTACTGGGGACTCTACTTAGGGTTCAACTGAGGGCTCTAATGGGGATTCTACTAAGGGTTCTACTCAGGGCTCTACTGGTGATTCTACTAGGGACTCTACTTAAGTTTCTAAAGAGGGCTCTACGGGTGCAGTCAATCATCATTCTACAGGTATGAAATATGGTAGCTGTTTGTTTCTCTGCAAAGAAAAACATATAGAGTGACAAAATAGCAAATAAAAAACTAACCGCCTTGGCCCCTACACAAACGATCAAAGAAACAAAGGGAATGCATAATATAAAAAAAGAAAGAATCTCTCTCTTAAACTGTATATCATGTCAAATGTATATCAATAGATATATTTAATTAATTCAAATATTGAGACACTCTCTTAAATATCTTGTAAATAAACAATTCCATAGTATTCTAATGGAAGAAGGTCAGATGGCAGGAATGTGTGTTATGAACCGAAAAGACATTCAATACTGCGCCAAACTGTCAAAACTCCCAATTTGCTATATAATGATCCTGTCAAATGGCATCGCAATCATCATCTTCTTTAGCTCACCATGGTAACACCCCTCTTACATTCTGACATCCCTGGATAGGCTGATGTGATGAGTAGCACAAAATGCATTTGAAAAAGCAGACGGGAGGGAGGACTGACACAATCCCAGGGCCATATCACGACGTTGTTATGGGACACCGAAATGAGATCGAAGACGAGATTGTCTCCGTGAGGTCAATGTTCCCCTTTTCGGTAACGCAAGCCCTGAACACGGCTCGCACAGATAATCTAAAAGTGTTAATGTGAAAACATAATTTCTTTTCTCAGAGAACTCATAGAGAGCAGAAACTCTGGAAGAAGTCTAAGAGCAGCTCGACTGGAAAGAAAGGAAGGGCTTTTGGTCAAGGCTGTGTCACTGGGGTAAAGAAAGTCTTTCATGACATCAATTCTCTCTGTCTGTAGCATTATATAGGGGCGATGAGCGGAAGGAGGCCGCTGGCGTCCCCAACGCCTGGGTAGTGTGAAGTGTTCTAGTCTAAGGTAGGGCACTAGGTAGAGAATAGGGCATCACTTGGGATACAGGCTGTGTCTGTTTCTAGGTGATAACTAAGATGTTCTGACATTCTGTTCCTAAAATATGCAGAGGGTTTTGGGGAGGCGGTTAGTATCTAGAGACATGATTATCTTTCCTCTGTGCCATTTCTCTCTCCTCTGTCTCCCTCTCTCCCTCCTATCTTTCTTTATATCTCTCTGACTCGCTCTTTCACTTTGAGGGCACTCGCTCTTCCACCTGTTTCTCATCTGCTCTCAATCACTACCTCTCATGCGTCCTCACCCACTTTCTACCTCACCCACTTTCTGTCTCACCCACCTTTATTCTCACTGAACTATATTTTCATTTTTAAAGTTTTACTTTTTTGTGAATCCTCTTTAGAGTTGCACAGCTGAGACTAATATGGAAACCAAGTCAGAATGATGAATACGGAAAGCCTCCAACCCTCTCTTATTACCTACATCAATCTTACAGAAAGTCATCTGTTATAAAAATATTTTCACTCCAGTTAAAACAACTCAAAATAGGACACCGATCAAATTGCAATATCAGGTAAATTTGGATCAAACTTTGGTTGAATATCTAGGTTTTAGCTTATAAAACAACACAGCTTAGATGTTGATTACACAAAAATCTGTTTTCTGGATAACTTCCGCACACACACACACACACAGACAGCCACACTGAGAGAATGCACAAACTAATGAGCATGCAACTCATCTGCCGGGAGAGAGAAAACAGCATTGAGATGAGCCAAAAGGGCTGTTTGTCAGCACAATCAAACAGAAAAGGAATAGCGCTTTGTCTGTAGGTGAGTGTTTCTGTGCATGTTTCTCTTTGAGTGTATCATTTCTGTGTGTGTTATATTTCCGTGTGCATTTCTGTGTCTCTCGCGGGCAGAAGAGGACAGAAAGGCTTTACTGAAACCCGACGGGGTTTGAAATCGTCACTCGGCTCAGTTGTCAGGGGATCATTAGACTCTGAAAACCGCTCGGAGGCTCGATGCTGCTAAAAAAAAAAAAGCCAATGTGGTGTAATGAGGATTTGGAGTGCGCCGCTCCTTTTATACCACCTACTCCTCCACTCCTGTCGTCTCCTCCCCTCTTCTCATCCTCCACAAACACAAATAAAGAGGATCCACCTGTTGGAGGTGTGCTGTATCCAGGTAGGCGTTACCAAGGCACTGTATTCAGCAGTAAGTGAGGTATGTAAAAACAGGGCGGCTGGAAGGGCAGCTTTCAGCCCTGGGAAACACAACATTCCATTTCAAAACAGACTGAGAGCTCTCCAGGAACCAGTGGCTAGACAGTTACATAATGGCCTGTAATGCTGTACTATCTCTAGGTGATATCTATGACTATCTATGACAGACTGTCTGTGAGCATCCTCAAATATAATTACCTAAAAATAGAAGCAATCAGCGAAGGCCGGAACTTTCTCCAGACAGATGGCATTCTGTCACTTTGTATTGGATAATCAAATCTGCTTGTATTTAAAACCCTATAGGCAGAGACATCCAGTGTATGGGGAAATATGTGCTGCAAATTACCATGGGGAAGGTATTTGTGTGTGTGTGTGTGTGTGTGTGTGTGTGAGTGTGCGTATGTGTGTGCAGATATAAAAATGTATTAGGGACTCAAAGGGTTCATAGCCATTCGGTCTGAGCTGCAACTGAATGGAAGGTGATAATACCACCTCAACTCGCCGAACCACTTTGGGTAATTTGAAATGAAATTATAGGAAATGGATAAAACAAAAACAGCAGTAACGAACGGTTATATGAACGCCAATAGATTCAAGATAATATGACTACAACACCACAGCCCATGAAATCACTAGGGAAATTCAATCTTTGCCTTTTCCATCAACTCGCGATTGGAACGGGCACCGGGCAATACCATATACACACTGGAGGGATAAGCCAGAGCTTTAAAAGTAATAAAGTTATAAAACCAATTACCGAGTGAGGCTGAGAACAAACAGGCAGAACAATACAGTGATTGGTCTCAAAGACTTTGACTATTGTTTTTTTCTTGCTAACACTGAATTATGTAAGTGCTTTAAAATCTTCAGTGGAAAACAAATGTTTGTAATGCGGCAGATTTAAACAGTGAAAAGCTGTTTGGCTGCGCCTGATTGGTGTCTGGTAAATGATGATGGCATTGTGGGACAGGGAATTGGAATGAGACATACATACCTGTTGTATAGGCTTACAGGACGTGTGGACATGTGGATGGGATAGAAGCAAATTACATGTAATGGGGTACAATTTGCCTCAGTGTTACGAAAGCACAATCTACGCCATTCTTCCAAAACTCCACGTTAGCTCCTGCTACAGGATCTAACAGAGGACAAACAGTTCAGAGAGTCTTTTAAAGCGGCTCTATTTTAAAGTGGATGTTGAACGACAGGGCGGCATAAAGGACAAGGCATGAAAATTCCCCATTTTAAACACAGCCCTACATCCTATGACATGTCTAACTACCTAACTCCAGTCAGACTTTAGCCCCGCCACTCCAGCTAGATTCTAGCCCCTCCCATCCAGCCACTCTAGCCCCTCTCTTCCAGACAGATTTTAGTCCCTCCCCAAGAGACAGATTCTAGCCCCTCCCTCACAGCTAGACTCTCACCCCTCCCCTTGTAGCCACAACTAGCGCCCTTTCTTACATCTGAAAATAATGAAAGCTAAGTGATGGCAGTCGTCTATCTCCACCCACCAATGCCCCAGCTGCTCAGCTACGCCAAACTTTCCCCGATAATTCATAGATTACGATGCGGGAGACGGGAATTGTAAGCATAAACACTGTTTTCATATCATCTGCTTAATCATTTCTATTTGAAGCTTCACAGGAGTAATTGCAAAAACCACCGATATTCAACTCTTCTGCTATCAAAGCTATGATGAGACCTTCCACAGAATATCTTCCATGAGCCAAGGAAATTTTTAGCAATGCAGCAAAGTTACTACCTGCTGGGATCTGATGAAGCATTTCTTAACGTGAAAAACACTGTCAAGCAGTCAATGATTTTGGTCCTCATTTTTGTCCAGACCGTCAGAACAGACAAAAGAGAGACAGAGAGAGGGAGAGAAATTACCAGGTAAAGAATGTATTGTTGCAGAGAGACAACAAATGTAATTATTTTGTTGGTAAACAAAGACTTGCTTCTCTTTTCTCCTCCATCCTCCATGTTCTCCGCCCTGTCCTCCAGGTTCCTCCACTACTGATATGTTCTCCGCCCTGTCCTCCATGGAAAAGTGTGAGGTGTTCCCTAGGTCCTTCAGTATCCATGGACATAAGTGGCTTAGTCCTAGCTTTGCTTCATGTCTAACGTTCACTGACAGATGTAGATTGGACCTGAACATAGTGCAGGAAGGTGCTGACACCTAGTACAATGCACCAGTGTGTTTCTCCACAGGTCACTGTGCAGTGGGTTTGGGGCTTTGAATGGTGGCTTGGAGTTCGCCAACCCCAATCTCAGCACGGTCTGTGTTCTGGTGTTGAAATCAAAGGCTGCTTCCCAGATCCAACAGTTTTCCGATCATTCATCACAGATCTTGTAACAATGCGAGAGCAGATGTTTCATGAGGCAGCTTCCCAGGGTTATACCCAGAGCTGTTATCCACTGCCACATCTTTAAAATCTGGCACTTCTTGTTTGCAAACAACTTTTAGATTTTTTCTTTAGGTCAAAAACATCAGTTTGGGTCTAGTTTAAAAGTGCCCTCATCAGAATGATCTGAAATGTCACGGCACTAGAAACTGAAGAGGGACAGTGTATCATTAAGAGGGGAAGCAAATTAAATCTGAATGAGTCTTCAGGAATTTGCAAAAAAGGAAGTGCAATGAATATGCTTTGGACCAGATTACTGATGTAGCCATCACATGCTCAGTTGCACACGCAACCACAAACATCCAAACATACAAACACACAAACACACACACAGATCCTTGACATCCTTTGTAAGTGCTTTCCCAGAAGGCCGAGCTACCTCTTGACCTCTGATCCTGGACAGCAATGCCTTATCAAGCATAATCTCTTCCCTGCCTTGATAAACAAGGGGGGGGGGGTTGAAAAGCAATAATGATAAAATCCACATCTTCCAAAATGAGGCCTCCACATTTCCTCCTGCTTCAACCTCCCAATGGACAGTGTCAAGGCCTCTGGGGAACGTTCCAGAGGAGTGAAAAAACAACGGTAAGGGATAAAAGGGATCCAATTATTTCTCTGATATGCCAAAAAGCAAGCAGTATATAAAGAAAAATACATATATTGGTCAATGGGGGTCAGAGAAAATATCCAACACAGTCCAGAAGGCCTTTTTCATGATGTACAGATCAGCTACATCCGGTCCATGTTGTGTTCAGTACGCCAGGTGCAGCTAACACAGGGCTGGTCGCTTCTCTCAGAACAATGGGTGTCTGCTGCTATCAGCCAATATCACTGACAAAAGTTGACCTTTATAATCCATTCAGGTTTGTGTCGAGAAGAACATCGATGAAGACGGACAACCATTGTAATAGTGGACTGAAGCAGCTCGGGCGGACAATACGAGATGTTCCTCAGGACACTGAAGTCTCTAGACCGTGTCCTGGAGACTGTCTCTAGGAGACCGTCTCTAGGAGACCGTGAGAAGGTTGCACCACCATCATCGCTTAGTTCTGGTGTCTGCTCACGAGGTTGTCATCTTAATGTGAGCCCACCATCAGGAAGTATGTCTCTGTAATGTATCCGAGTCTATATAAAATCATCCCCGTTCCATCGGCCCAGGTAGGTGGGTGTGGTCAGTCATGGACGATGGCACTGGCATGGGTGGGTGTCCTGCTGTCTGGTTCCTTTGCCAGCAAGGTGGGTGATGGGAGGATTAGAAGACTGGTGGGGGAAAGGAGAAGGAAGAAGAGGTGGATGATGGCTCGGTTTTAGAGGGTCAACATTATTAAAAACACATGGCTCTGTTTTGGAGGGTCAATATCATGGTTCTGTTTTAGAGGGTCAACATTTTTAAAGACACATGGCTCTGTTTTAGAGGGTCAACATTTTTAAAGACACATGGCTCTGTTTTAGAGGGTCAACATTTTTAAAGACAGATGGCTCTGTTTTAGAGGGTCAATATCATGGCTCTGTTTTAGAGGGTCAACATTATTAAAAACACATGGCTCAGTTTTAGAGGGTCAATATTATTAAAGACACATGGCTGTTTTAGAGGGTCAACATTATCAAAGACACATGGCTCTGTTTTAGAGGGTCAACATTTTTAAAGACACATGGCTCTGTTTTAGAGGGTCAACATTATTAAAGACATGTTGCTGTGCTTTAGTGGGTCACATTTTAAGAAGTTCAACATTATTATAGACATGTTGCTGTCTAACCCTTTAGAGGGTCAACATTTCTCAGGAGACATTGCGTTGCTCTACAGGGTGAACATAATTAAAGACAGTCTTGAAGGGAAGTCGACTGGTGCAGGAAATGAATGGTTGCTGAATCTGATCCCAAAGGTCACAATTATTCAGTTGCAAATATCTCTAAATGTCCCCAAGTGTAACTTCTCAACGCATGTCATGTCACATTTTCAAATCCTTACCAGGAATCATTCCGATTTTTTCACACAAATCCGAGAATTAATCGGAACAATATGTTTTGGAAGTTTATACTGCTCATATTGAGCTTTTGAAAAACATGGCAGACTACCGATTATGTCAGCAGCCATGATTAATTACATTGCAAATCACACTGGCAATCAGACCAATGATCTTAATACAAAAGACATGATTCACAAACATGTCTGGTAAATGAGCGGGAGTCCCAACCAGAACCCAGTCTCGTAGAGTGAGCCATCTGGTCAACAAACATGGACGTGCCCAGAAACATGAGCGAGGTAAGTGCTGTATTTTAGTCGTTAGTATACTACTCGTGTGTTGCCCTTCATATCCACATTTGGATCAGAATCTAGGCTAAGACCACTGCTCCAGAGGGTCAACATTATTAAAGAGTAATAGTATTTACGGGTCATGTTGCACTGTTTTAGAATGTTAATATTATTAAAGACACAATGCTCTTCCTGCAGTCTTAAATCTTAAGCAGTGATCTTAGGGTTTGAAAGAAGCTCTCTCAAAGACCCAGATAATAGTAAGTAGAGCAGAAATCCAATCACACATGACTCTTGGCAGAGCTGGCAGTCTGTTCTGCAATCCTGAGTTTGTACCCTTAACAAAATCCTTGAGAGGCCCCATAAAATATTTAGTTAGAAATTGGATTCTGACAATCTCTGTGTGGTTGCTCCAGCACTTCGCCTCAGTAAGCAGGCAGTAGGCAGCGAATGTGTACCAAATGGCACACTATTCCCTACATAGCACAGGACCCTCGTTCCTCACATAGGGCACTGTGAAGGGAATAGGGCACAGCTGGGACACATCCAGTGTCTCTGTACATCTCTCCGTAGCAGCCGTGTGATAAAGACAGCTGAACACTTTTAAAGGCTTTTCTATTAAATTGCATGCAGCCAAAGGAAGCCAGAAATGGTCAGGACCCAAGGACAGCTAAAGCTATTACACACCCTCTGCTGTACGGGCTCCTATATCAGAAGCAGACTTGACAGTGAGGCTTCTCTTTTCTACTTCTGCTGCAGTAGTCGGTAAGTCTGTTAACATTATGCTGCCCTGGTAGAAACATATTCCGTAGGTAGACGTCTGTCACAGGCCTTCGTGTTCTCTGTCAGTTCAGCATGAAGGGGGAATATTTCAGGAACAATTCACAGTTCCATTAGTAGTTAAATCATTCCCACTGGAACAGGTGTCTACAGAGTGGATGGAACACTAAATTAATCCCAATTAAATTGTCAGTGGTCATGCTCATCGGTCATTTTTAGTGGTCACGGCCAGTGGTCAATGTCAGTGGTCATGGTCGGACGTACTATTTAAACCTCACCATACAAATCCTGATTGTTGTGGTTGTGGTCACACTCACCTATGGAGGGGGCGTTGGCTATACCGCCGTGCACACCGTGCTAACTGTGAACTCCGTCTCATTGGCCAGGATGTCAGTGGGCTGGATGTTGCGGTCGTACATGGGGTTCTCAAACGTGGCTCGACCGTTGGTGTTCTCATGACCAACATAGCCATTGAACGGTGCTTTGGGTCTTCTCCTGAGAAAGGGGGATGAGAAAGAGGGGAGAAAGGTTAACCTAGCAGTCTATTTTGGTATGGTGGTGCTTTTATACAGAGCTTGTTTTATCGATGTGCAGGTGTAGTGTTGAATGATTACACAGGTTATCATGCGGTGGTGAATGACAGTAGAGTTAATGGAGTTAACTGCAGCTACAGTGCTGGCGAAAAACTGTAGAATGGTTCCCCAGTGGGCAAGGAAGTGTGGAACATGAGGAATACAAGAAACAGTGGAAAAAAACTGTAAGTAACAATAGAACATGAGCAACATTACAACAAAAAGAACAATGGAGCTTGAGGAACGTTGGAACATGAGGGAAAATGTAACATGAGGAATGTTGGAACACAAGGAATAATGGAACATGGGGAAAAGTGGAACATGAGGGACAGATCTAGACATACTTCACAAATGATCTGCTGGAATTGTGAATGTGTATTAACTTCAGACTTTCTAGTGTTTGGCAACTCTGTGCATCTATGGGCTGTTGACTTCACTAAATGTATTTCCATGTGAATGGGCGATAAATAACATTATTTTGCATTATATCAAACTTGTGGTCAACCAACCATCTAACAATGAATCAAACAACAAATTAACCAATCATGTGGTACCTGTGTTTGTAGAGGTACAGAGCGAAACCTGCGATGATCATGGCTATGAAAGGTACCAAGATGGCGGCCGCCACTGAGCTGCTGTTGGGCGGGAAGTGGGGATTCTCCGGGGATGGGTCTAAGTTGTCTGCAAGAAGGAGATGACAAAGAGAGAGATGCAAATAAAATACACTGTAACAATGTTCTGGTATAGGCTCAAACAAGATAAATGACGGCATACCTAGGTAACACATGACAGCAAAGACAACGTAATTTCCATGCGGCCGTTAAAGTAAAAAAAAAAAAAGAACAGAAGAAAGAAAAGGAAAAAAAGAAGAAAAGAAAGAAAGAATACAAAGAATAACTGGCTAATTTGTTTCGATTAGCAAACAATTTAAACCTGACAGATGTCTGAGTCAATTGACCAACAACAATACACTCACAAACACATATTAATAAATGAATTGTTAAATGAGAGAGAAAGTTACAGGCATGCTCATTTCAGTGACATTATTAGACTCATCTGACAAGGCAGCTTTCTGGTTATGTCGCATTCTATTATTCCAACAATGGGTTTTAATTAATGGCACAAAAGGCCTGGAGACAATGAAGTCATTTAGGAGGATGTTTTCAGTTCCATGCAGTGTGTACGCTGAGTCACAATGAAAAAGTGACGGCCAACCGGTTAACTAACAGATGCCAAGGGAGCGCAAATAATGCCTCAAAGGTCAAACAAGAATGAAATACTTGAACTATGAAATAACCAACCAGTGAGTTGTACAGAGCAGAGAGGCTAAGCACACAGCTAACCAAACTCTAAGCCTAATTCCAACCCTATCTCTAAGACCAACTTCTAACCACAGTTGTAAACATTTCAGAACAGTCTCATTGTTTTCTTTTAAGGAGTGAGGACTTGAGTGGTGGGCTTGGTTTTGTTGCTGACAGACTCGAAGCCATACTTTTAAAAATAGATAATTCCCAACTACTGTAATCGGAGTGGGAACTACAGTACTCGGAGTGGGAACTACAGTACTCGGAGTGGGAACTACAGTACTCGGAGTGGGAACTACAGTTGTCGGAGCGGGAACTACAGTTGTCGGAGCGGGAACTACAGTTGTCGGAGCGGGAAACTACTGTAGTCGGAGTGGGAACTACTGTAGTCGGAGTGGGAACTACTGTAGTCGGAGTGGGAACTACTGTAGTCGGAGTGGGAACTACAGTAGTCAGAGTGGGAACTACTGTACTCGGAGTGGGAACTACTGTAGTCGGAGTGTATGAAAATATCTGTAAACTATGTCAGACCTAATGAGCCAACGTTTTTGGATCACTCAAGCAGGCTTCTATCTGCCTCGTTGGTAATCTCTCTGGTGTCATCTTCTTAGATCATGTAACTACCTTTGAGATTGTGAACCATCAGGACTGTCCCTCTCAGTCTCTTCACATTATTTGATTCCATTTTATCAGGCTGCATCAACCAGGTGACGCGGAGAGCGTCAGTGTCTGCTTGAAAGGCTGCCAATACTGGTGTTGGGCTGGGTCCTAGGCCCTCTCCTCTTCCATCAATACACCAAGTCACTTGATTCTGTCACATGGTCTCACCTCTATATGCTCAATTATTTTTCTACTTCCACTCTTCTGACACAGAGGTGATGACAAACTGTCAGATATATCTGTATAAATGTCAGCTCACCACCTCAAGCTCAACCTGGACAAGACTGAGCTGCTCTTTTGCAGAGGAAAAGGCTTTTTACGTAAGACTAACTCCACTGCTGCAAGTCCATGGTTTACAAAATATGTAGAACACAACCTGGAAAATCATACAGGAAACGAAATGGGTACTATACCAAGAGGAATTTCTATTCCCTACCTTCAGGCTATGCTCAAACCCTACATCCAGACCCAAGCCCTCTTTCTGCCACCTCTGGTCTCTTGGCCCTCCAAAACCTACAGGAGGACAACCCCCACTCAAACCCGGTCAAAACCTACAGGAGGACAACCCACACTTTTCTCTGAAACCCTACTTTTTCGATTAAATTGTCCCAGCACTAACTTTTCTGATAGCTCCGTTATTGAGTAAAAGGTACTGCATATGTGGATAAGAAAAAAATATTTACGTACCACTGTACTACAACTAAACTCCAGTGACAGGAAGTAAGATGAACACTCACCTAGCCGTTGAAGACCAAACTGTCCAAACCCTTTTCCTCTGACAAATCCTTGGTAAACAAATGAGCTTGATGAGGCGATGTAGGACACCTGCAGAGACAGAAAGACAGAATGAGGGAGAGAGGAGATGTAGAGAAATGGAGGAATGGAGGGATTAAGAGAAAAGTTGAATTGGAGTGCCCATCTACTAATCATCATCAGTGTCTGGAGTCAACCTGGGATGAGATCTCATGACACAGACAATAATCCACAAGGAGGCAGGAGGCAGAACAGCCCATGAGGAGAGAAGAGAGATGAACTGCAGGAAGGAGAAAACCTGAGAGGAAAAAAAAGCTGAGAGGAGAAAAGTTCAGAGGATAAAAGTGGTGAGGAGAAGAGCTGCGAGGAGAAGAGGCGAGAACTGTGATGAGATGAGAAAATAGGAAAGGATAAGAGCTGCGAGAAGAAGAGGCAAGAACTGTGATGAGATGAGAAAATAGAGGAGGAAAGCAGGCTGGGCCTGATGACTAAACAATGATTTAACTGCCATTTTCATAAACGAGAAAACTCTCAACATCTCTCCAGTCTGACAGTCAGTGTGTCTGTACGTGTATGTTTGTGTCTAGTGTGTGTGTGTATATGTTTGTGTGTAGTGTGTGTGTATGTGTGTAGTGTGTGTGTATGTTTGTGTGTAGTGTGTGTGTAGTGTGTGTGTGTGTATGTTTGTGTGTAGTGTATGTGTGTAGTGTGTGTGTGTGTGTGTGGTGTGTGTGTGTGTGGTGTGTGTGTGTGTGTGTGTGTATGTTTGTGTGTAGTGTGTGTGTGTATGTGTGTAGTGTGTGTGTGTGTGGTGTGTGTGTGTGTGGGAAAGAACCAGCCTTTCCTCTAACAGCTGGAGCTGGTGTGTTCAGAACGACCTGCTGTTGTACTTACATGTCCGTCGAGGGCCCAGTTGTCGATCTTAAACTTGTTGACAAAAATCTCCACCGGCCCTCTGATCTGGTGGACTTGCAGCAACAACTGGGACTCCTCTCTTTTATAGGTGCCTGGGGTAGGAGAGTGCGAGAGTGAGGAAAAGGTAGTTTACAAAACAGGGAACACTGAGACCAGCAAGATACACACAGAGCAACGCAATGAAGAATTGAGACATGCAAATATATCATGATTCAAAAAACAAGTGGATTCAGTTTTCCTGGATGAAAACAAAGATTACGTCTCTGGACAGACTCACCGGCCAGTTTGAGCTCCACCCCACTGTGGTCGATCAGCGTTCCGTTGACGCGGCTACTGAAGGAATCGAAGGCCGTGATGCTTAGCATGGCCGGCTGCTTCTTCCCCAGGTACTCATAGGAACCCCTCCACAGACTGTTCTTGGCAAACACCCCACCTGGAACTAGGATGGTGGAAGTAAGGGGGGGTTAGTCAGAACACTGTCCAAGCCAAACCAGTCCTGAGGGGATGTATCATGTTTCTGAATCAACTTTCAATCGATCCGATTTATTTCCTAAAGCGCTTTTTACATCAGCTGTGGTCACAAAGTGTTTTTACAGTTACGGAGCGCTTAAAAACAAGCTACAACTGAGTTGATGCACAGTGGCCAGGAAACAAATCTAATGGATGTACAGAATCCACCAGTACAAGTCCCTGGTCTCACGTGGCCTTTGGAGAAACAAGTTCAGTATTTATGGACTTATATTCCTTAGTGTCATCCTGGTTCTACCTGGTAGTTTTGGGCTTGGAGGCTCCTGGACAGTCCCGACTTTATTCCCACTTGGACGGTTGTCAGCTGAAACAAACAATAACACCACAAGCAGGAAGTCACCACCAGCACCTCCTGTTGGCTGACGAACTCTCTTCCCCACTGACAGATTTTTTAACACATTACGACAGTTTTTTGTTAAACAGACTCAAATTGCTTATTAGAAATGTGTGAAATCCACACTAAAAGGCTTTTTTTGTTGTACAGGACATTATTTCTTTTCAGATCTGCATCAAAGGAGGAAATTGGTGTACAGTACACTTTTTCCCCCCAAATATGCCCTGTGGGAGGCAATTTTTATAGTAATTATGGGATCAGGGTAAGGTAAGAATTTATAGGAAGAACAGGATCTAATCTTCCAACTAGCCCTTTCGCAAAGCAAGCTCCACCCTCCTCCTGATTGAAATGCAAGTTAAGTCAACCAATCACATGCCTTTCTTCCAAATCTTGAAGTAATTCACAAATAACAGTGAGTTACGAGGACATTATCTGATAATAATTAGATCCCATAGAAGCTACTGTATTTCTGCCATGTAACTACAAAACGTGCTCCACATTAACAATAAATGCCAAGTAATTTCAACAAACTAGAAGTGGTGAATGTTAACTAGTTTCTTGTTCTCAGAACTAGATGACGGTTTCTCTCCATTATCGTGTGTTTGTGTGTGTGAACGTGCGTGCTACGGGGAAGGTTGCTTTATTATAGTTTTTTTATGAGACAGGGAAATCTCAAAGGCACAGCGAGGAGGACAACACAGACACCCACTCACACACAGATACTCAGAGAGTTAGTGGGAGTGAGAAATACAGAGATTACATAAATCCAACCATCTTACTGTTTCACCTCAGGATTCAACATTTGTCCAGAGATAAAGGTCTATAGGTTTATCGCTTTGAATTACATTTCATCAACAAGCAGACTTCCTCTGGAGCTGCTGAACTTGTAATGTTTGACCGCAAAAAATAAACTGACCATTTCATGAAACATCAGTTCATTTCAGCAGTTCAGAAGCAGTTCGATGTTTAGTTAGTAAACAAACAACAGATGTCCTGTAGCTTATGCGTTGGATGATCCCTGTCAGTCAGCTGGAAAACCAAACTTCTACTGATGTGTCATTCTACTGGTGTGTCATTCTACCGGTGTGTCATTCTACCGGTGTGTCATTCTACCGGTGTGTTTTTCTACCGGTGTGTCTATCTACCGGTGTGTCTATCTACCGGTGTGTCTTTCTACCGGTGTGTCTATCTACCGGTGTGTCTTTCTACCGGTGTGTCATTCTATTGGTGTGTCTTTCTACCGGTGTGTCATTCTACCGGTGTGTCTTTCTAACGGTGTGTCATTCTATTGGTGTGTCTTTCTACCGGTGTGTCATTCTACCGGTGTGTCTATCTACCGGTGTGTCATTCTACCGGTGTGTCTTTCTATCGGTGTGTCATTCTACCGGTGTGTCTATCTACCGGTGTGTCTTTCTACCGGTGTGTCTTTCTACCGGTGTGTCATTCTACCGGTGTGTCATTCTACCGGTGTGTCTTTCTACCGGTGTGTCATTCTACCGGTGTGTCTTTCTACCGGTGTGTCATTCTACCGGTGTGTCATTCTACCGGTGTGTCTTTCTACCGGTGTGTCATTCTACCGGTGTGTCATTCTATCGGTGTGTCTTTCTACCCGTGTGTCATTCTATCGGTGTGTCTTTCTACCGGTGTGTCATTCTACCGGTGTGTCATTCTACCGGTGTGTCTTTCTACCGGTGTGTCATTCTACCGGTGTGTCTTTTGTACTGGTGTGTCATTCTATTGGTGTGTCATTCTACCGGTGTGTCATTCTATCGGTGTGTCATTCTACCGGTGTGTCATTCTATTGGTGTGTCTTTCTACCGGTGTGTCTATCTACCGGTGTGTCTATCTACCGGTGTGTCATTCTACCGGTGTGTCTTTCTATCGGTGTGTCATTCTACCGGTGTGTCATTCTACCGGTGTGTCATTCTACCGGTGTGTCTTTCTACCGGTGTGTCTTTCTACCGGTGTGTCTATCTACCGGTGTGTCTTTCTACCGGTGTGTCATTCTATTGGTGTGTCTTTCTACCGGTGTGTCATTCTACCGGTGTGTCTATCTACCGGTGTGTCATTCTACCGGTGTGTCTTTCTATCGGTGTGTCATTCTACCGGTGTGTCTATCTACCGGTGTGTCTTTCTACCGGTGTGTCTTTCTACCGGTGTGTCATTCTACCGGTGTGTCTTTCTACCGGTGTGTCATTCTACCGGTGTGTCTTTCTACCGGTGTGTCATTCTACCGGTGTGTCATTCTACCGGTGTGTCTTTCTACCGGTGTGTCATTCTACCGGTGTGTCATTCTATCGGTGTGTCTTTCAACCCGTGTGTCATTCTATCGGTGTGTCTTTCTACCGGTGTGTCATTCTACCGGTGTGTCATTCTACCGGTGTGTCTTTCTACCGGTGTGTCATTCTACCGGTGTGTCATTCTACCGGTGTGTCTTTTGTACTGGTGTGTCATTCTATTGGTGTGTCATTCTACCGGTGTGTCATTCTATCGGTGTGTCATTCTACCGGTGTGTCATTCTATTGGTGTGTCTTTCTACCGGTGTGTCTATCTACCGGTGTGTCTATCTACCGGTGTGTCATTCTACCGGTGTGTCTTTCTATCGGTGTGTCATTCTACCGGTGTGTCATTCTACCGGTGTGTCTTTCTACCGGTGTGTCATTCTACCGGTGTGTCTTTCTACCGGTGTGTCATTCTACCGGTGTGTCATTCTACCGGTGTGTCATTCTACCGGTGTGTCATTCTACCGGTGTGTCTTTTGTACCGGTGTGTCATTCTATTGGTGTGTCATTCTACCGGTGTGTCATTCTATCGGTGTGTCATTCTACCGGTGTGTCATTCTACCGGTGTGTCATTCTATCGGTGTGTCATTCTACTAATGCGGGGCTTCAACCATGTAGGACTTTTGGTTTATTATATTTCTGTATCCCTTACATTAAAAGCACAGGAAGTCTCTAACTAAAAATCTTTCCGTTGACCTATTTTTGTAACCTATTTTAGTAATTTAAACATTTAGAATTTTAGACAATTTCACACCATAATAATAAACACTTTCGCCAGACCGAGAAACACACACACACACACACACCTTTCTACTACTCAATAGAGCACCTTTAGGACACATCCAGGACACAGCTTAGACACATCCAGGACACAGTTTAGACACATCCAGGACAGGATCCATCAAGCACTTGTTCTCCCTTGTTAAACTATTAGCTTCTATCACACATATACTTTTCTTCGTGTGTGTGTGTGTGTTTGTGCGCGCGTGCAATATTTTAAGGATAGCCTATTTATCTTACTATACTTTGTGAACACTACCTCTGTATTGATAACCCATGCTTCTCACTCACACAATCAATGGGACTCATTGGATTAATAAGGTCTGTGCTGCTCTTGCAAATGTCCTAGAGTGTGTTTGTTTCTTAGCTGGCGTGCCTACGCGCATGTGTGTCTGACAGACTAAGCTTGCATTATTTTGTTAACAAATTCATTTATCAACATTAGCTGGTTGTACTAATGGCCTCCGGTGGACATCCGGCTCTCAGGTCATATTAAACTCCTGGTCTAACTGAATACTGCACCAGGTTGGATCATTATCCAACAACAGGATATTACTGAGATAAATTAAACAAATACTCGCAAATTGCTATTCCCACGTTTTACCCCATTAAAATGATGTATTCTTGTGTGCTTGTGTATATCTGTGTGTTTAAGAGTGTGTGCGTGTTTCTTTAGATATTTGGGGCTGGCCTTTGCTGACAAGGTCCTATAAACCAGAACCTTGGGGCACACTTGTAATTCGGGTATTTAATTCAGGTCACAGTCACGCTCCCACACTGACAAGACACATCGTTCAGATTGTAGGCACGTCGAAAACCAAGATACAACCAGAGAGATACTGGTTTGGGTCAGAGGTCATGGGCAGCCTAGTGGTATAGAAGAGGTACTGCTCAGGGTCAGAGGTTGTGGGAATACGTCCGTATTTATGGATGTCACTATGTGGTGTTCTGCCCAGTTGGCTCTGCTGGGTTTTGTGTAGGTGGTTCTGTTGGGTTCTGGCCAGGTGAGTCTGCTGGGTTTTGTGTAGGTGGTTCTGTTGGGTTCTGGCCATGTGAGTCTGCTGGGTTTTGTGTAGGTGGTTCTGTTGGGTTCTGGCGAGGTGAGTCTGCTAGGTTTAGTGCAGGTGGATCTGTTGGGTTCTGGCCAGGTGAGTCTGCTGGGTTTTGTGTAGGTGGTTCTGTTGGGTTCTGGCCAGGTGAGTCTGCTGGGTTTTGTGTAAGTGGTTCTGTTGTTCATACCAGCACAGACAGGTGGTTTTCCGGTCCAGCTCCCATCAGCGCGGCAGGTTCTGTGTTCCGAGCCCCCAGCCAGGTAGAACCCTGGCTGACAGCTGTAGATCAGCGTGTAGCCGAGAGACGGCAGCTCAATAGCCGAAACGTCGGCCTGACTCGGCATCTCTGGCTGGCTGCAGTGGTGGGCTGGGGGGAGGGCGAAGGAGGGAGAGGGTGAGGGAGACAGAAGGAGAGGAGGGGGGAAGGTGACAGAAGGAGAAGAGAGGGGAGGGAGACAGAAGGAGAGGGTGAGAGAGACAGGAGAAGGAGAAAAGAGACGAGAGGGAGGGGGAGAAAGGAGAGGAGGAGGGAGAAATAAGGAGAGGAGAGGGGGAGGAATTCCAGTAAGAACGAACAATGTATTTAGCTAAAGGTGTGTGTGTGTGTGTGTGTGTGTGTGTGCCTGTGGGTGTTTGTGTGTGTACTAACCTAAACATTCTGGCTGGAAGCCACTCCAGGTGAGGTTGGGTAGACAGGTCCGTGTGATGGAGCCTTGCAGCAAGTAGCCTTTTCTACAGCTGAAGAACACAGTGCTGCTAATCTGTGGGTTACACACACACACACACACACACACACACACAGGAGAGTTTAGGAAGACATAAACACAATAAATACCAAACCTACATGACTTAAGAAAGCCCCAAGCCCCCAAGACATCAGTACCTGGTATCCTTGGGAGTTGTTCTGGGTCCCAAAAAGGGGTGTACCAGGATCCACACAGCTGGTGTGGCTGGGGTCTGAAAACACACAAACACTGTTACCTATACAGGAGGCCTGTGTGTCTGTTACCTATACAGGAGGACCGTGTGTCTGTTACCTATACAGGAGGGCCGTGTGTCTGTTACCTATACAGGAGGCCTGTGTGTCTGTTACCTATACAGGAGGACTGTGTGTCTGTTACCTATACAGGAGGACCGTGTGTCTGTTACCTATACAGGAGGCCTGTGTGTCTGTTACCTATACAGGAGGCCTGTGTGTCTGTTACCTATACAGGAGGCCTGGGTGTCTGTTATCTATACAGGAGGCCTGTGTGTCTGTTACCTATACAGGAGGCCTGGGTCCCGCTCCAGGTACCATCATGCTGACAGTAACGTCTGGCTGAGCCCACCAGCACGCGGGGAGGCAAACAAGAGAAGGAGACGGAGGACAGGTAGGTGAACCCCCGATCCTCTCTCCTGCCCTGGTCCGGAATACCTGGGTCCCCACAGAACACGGCTGGATGGAGGGAATAAGTCACGTTTTAAAGGACACAAAATGGAAGACTTCCAACACAATCAAGTACACAGATGCAACCTCCAACTCCCTCCAGTGTGACATGCTGGTCCATGGACTCATAACTACGAAGTTCTACGCCTGTTAATATGTGCTTTGACCATGGCTTAGTACAGTCAACTCAGGACCACTGAGGGCAAACGTTGAAGACGGCGTATGGTCCTTACGGAAGCACTGCGGCTTCTCCCCACTCCAGCTGCCATTACCCTGACAGGTCAGGACGGTTGGCAGGGACAGCTGGTAACCCTGGTTACAGGCGTAACTAACGCTGTTGCCCCAGGTGAAGTCTGTTCCAACCACCTGGCCGTTAGGAATGGGAGGAGGGGCTGAACACACTATGGCTGGAGAGACAGAGGGAGAGAGATCTTGGTTAGTGTGAGGGCGCTAGTGTGCGTTATGGTGTGTTTCACCATGTGTGTGTGTGTGTTAGGGTGTGTTTTAGCGTGTATGTGTGTGTTTGTGTGTGCGCGTGCATGCACGTGTGTGTTTGTAAGTTACTGTGTGTGTGTGTGTGTGTGAGACCTTTGCACTGTGGCTTGGTGGCGTTCCACGTTCGGTCCTTGGTGCAGACCAGGGTGGAGGCCCGGGTGGAGGTTCCCCGGTCAGCGTCCATGGTGAAGCCTGGAGAACACTGGTAACTCACAGTGCTGTTGTAGAAGAAGGAATTACCCAGCCTCACGCCATTAGCAGGCACTCCAGGGTCTCCACACATTATCACTAGGGAGGCAGGGGGAGGGGGGAGACAGGAAAGCGGGGGACAGAGGCGAGAGAGGGGGACAGAATGAGAGACAGGGAAGAGTGGAGAGAGACAAGGAGGGGGGGGGGATCAGTGATTAAGAAAGGGCGATTGAGAAAGATAATCAGTCAGTGAAAAAACACAACCCCCAAACTGTCTGGGTCTATCATTACCAACTCATCAGCCTGGAGAAAGGCTCTTCCATGAATTCATTTGGAAAAAACACAACCCCCAAAATGTCTGGGTCTATCATTACCAACTCATCAGCCTGGAGAAAGGCTCTTCCATGAATTCATTTGCCAAGCCTTTGTTATGCGTTTGGGAAGTAAATATAATCAATATAAAAAATACTCAAGAGGCGATAAACAACAGCTAACAGCCTGTCTTGAACACATAAGACGGCCCTAAAGGATGTAACAGCCTGTCTTTAACACATAAGACGGCCCTAAAGGATGTAACAGCCTGTCTTGAACACATAAGACGGCCCTAAAGGATGTAACAGCCTGTCTTTAACACATAAGACGGCCCTATAGGATGTAACAGCCTGTCTTACACATATAGGCTTTAGTTTCTCAGAAGCAAATTAGATCTTTTACTTAACTATGTAGAGAACAATAATTTAACATTTTGGCCCAAAATGAATTGTAAAACCTATTTACACACTGACACACAGAAGCAAGGACCTGTAGACCATATTAGTTATGTAGTTATGTCCTGTAACTGAACCATAAGACGCCGTCCTGTAACTGAACCATAAGACGCCGTCCTGTAACTGAACCATAAGACGCCGTCCTGTAACTGAACCATAAGACGCCGTCCTGTAACTGAACCATAAGACGCTGTCCTGTTACTGAACCAAAAGACACTGTCCTGTTACTGAACCAAAAGACATTGTCCTGTTACTGAACCATAAGACGCTGTCCTGTTACTGAACCAAAAGACACTGTCCTGTTACTGAACCAAAAGACATTGTCCTGTTACTGAACCATAAGACACCGTCCTGTTACTGAACCAAAAGACACTGTCCTGTTACTGAACCATAAGACACCGTCCTGTTACTGAACCAAAAGACGCCGTCCTGTAACTGAACCATAAGACGCCGTCCTGTAACTGAACCATAAGACGCCGTCCTGTAACTGAACCATAAGACGCCGTCCTGTTACTGAACCATAAGACACCGTCCTGTTACTGAACCAAAAGACACTGTCCTGTTACTGAACCATAAGACACCGTCCTGTTACTGAACCAAAAGACACTGTCCTGTTACAGTAACGGAACAATAGGATACTGTCTCTGTTTCTGAATGATAATGTCTTCCACTGGGCCAACCTCATCAACCCCCCCTGACAGAGAGGAAACAGTGAATCCCTGTGACTGAACACTCCTATAATATACTCCCCATACAGGAAGGGAGAAAGAGCTGTGCAGCGTGCCAGTGGCTGAGCTTCCTCTCATAACCCCCATAGGGAACAGGAAACTGTGCCTGCTACTGCCACAATGGCTCCCACTGACCCCTATCTGCAGAAGGGCTCTTGGCTGTCTATGGCAGCACTGTGTCAATTGTGCTGTGTAACAGTGGGCTGCGTTCACTGAGGATTTAGGCGCTCATCTCAATTTACACCTGGCCAAGGATTAGCATAGCTTGCAACACACACACACCACTCACACACCACTCACACACCACTCACACACCCACACACACACCCACACACACACCCACACACACACACTCCTGTGATTAACACTCTCTAGGTTGTGATTCATTTAATCCAGCCCTCCAGTGTTTCTGACTGTAGTGGTGCTCATTCCTGTCACACTCCCCATGTCTTCATCTTCCATCAAACACCAGAGATACTGGACATGTGTTTGTATGTTTCTCTAAAGTAGCCCTCAAGGTCTGTAGTCCCCAGTGGACCAAAGGAGGAACAGAGTGGGTGGGAATCCTTCTCCTTCTGGGCCATGATGTTTCCCCACCCTGGGGATCATCTAGATGTGTCGGCCCTCCAGTACCTGGGCATTCGGTCCTCCAGTACCTGTGCATTCGGCCCACCAGTACCTGGGCATTCGGCCCACCAGTACCTGGGCATTCGGCCCACCAGTACCTGGGCATTCGGCCCACCAGTACCTGAGCATTCGGTCCTCCAGTACCTGGGCATTCGGCCCTCCAGTACCTGTGCATTCTGGCATGGTGCCGGTCCATGTCCCGTTGACAGTACAGTGGCGGGTCAGAAGTCCATTGGAGTAGTAACCGTCCCGACAGGCGTACGTGATGGACTGGGAAAACATCAAGCCATCGTGGGACAGAATCTGAGCGTTACGAGGCGTCCCTGGGTTCCCACAGGAGATCACTAAAGAAGCAAGGAGGAAGTCAGAAACAGGAAGGGAGAAAAGGGTTAAGAGAAATATTAGGAATAGTTCTTTGGTCAGAAGTGTGTGTGCCTGTGTTTTGTGGGACATGGTTCATACTGCAGGCAGCTCTGGGCTGGAAAAGTCTTTGTGATGGACAGAGGCAACATGTTGCTCTGAATTATGGATCAGGGAATATCTTCACCAGAACCCTCTCTCCATCTCTATCACTCCATCTCTCTCTCCCTAAAACATATTTCCCTCCACAGCCCTCAGTGTCAACACTGGGGGCAAAAAGCATTCTCAAAAAACTACACAAAAAAAAGCTTGAAAATTCTAGGCTCCACGTGACACGTGTCCGTATTAGGGCATGATATTGTTTCCCATAATTCCATTTGTGTTTGTGCTAGCTGCACTGTTTTATTGTACCGTGTGCAGCAGAACCTACAGTAAATATTAGCCAAATCCGGCGAATGAGCCAAAAAAAGCCGTTAACTTAAAGGTTTAAGTTTTTTTTATTACATCCGGCAATTTTGACATTTTGGCTTATAAGGTCATCCATTATAGTAGAATGGAGTGCTTTACATCTGTGGATTATGAATTTTCCCATGGTCTTTCACTCATTCTTTTCTATAGAATCTCAGCTGTTCATCTGGGGTAGAAAGTAGGTTCCTAGTATAAGGTCCCTGTTTCTGCTACAATTAATAGAATTGTGTGGCTGACAAATGAGCTTGTCAAACAGCTCTTAAGGAAAAATTCATCCAGTCATGAGTGGCGGTTGTCTTGTCACATGACCAAATGGCTGAAGCTGTGACCAAATGGCTGAAGCTGTGACCAAATGGCTGAAGCTGTGAACAAATAGCTGAAGTTAAAAACTAAAAATAAGTAGGTAACCTGTTTGAATCAGGAGAATCTCTGGATCACGTGGATATGTTTATTTTACTGTAAGACAGCTGCACACCGTGCTAACAACATAAAGGTAAGCTAAGAAGTTGCTGGTGAAAAAGCACTTCTTTTATTTAATTTAGCTAGAAGAGAACGAATGCATAAAATACATCACAAAACCTATTTTGGAAAATAATACTAAATGCATTTTCATTTTATCTTAAATCATTTTCTATTATTTCTGGGGAAACGCTACATGGGCCCTACAAATCCATATGTAATTGCAAAATTATCAATGGAATAAATTAAATTATTTTCTATTTAAACTTTGCAATAACAAGAATTTAAAGAAAAGAATCATGCCTTGTACATTGGAGCAAAATATCTGCTAATGTGAAGAGAACATGTTACTTTTAACAAGACAAATCTGACAAAGTTACTAGCCGAATTCAGATGCAACAAAAAAAATCTGAATAAGCCTAATATTCATGTTTTCAGACTTCACAAACAGTATATTCTTAATTTAACAATTAATCTGGCAATTTTCTTTTGTGGCTTTCATTCAATAATCTTTTCTCATTTCATTTTTTCCCCCACATGGTCCCGTTCACTTGAGTCTTTCCTCTCCCCTCTCCTTTTATCGCTCTCTCTCTCGCTCTCTCTCTCGCTCTCTCTCTCGCTCTCTCTCTCCCCACTTCATTCTTCACAGTTCTTCCGTACAACAGTTTCATTCATACCACAGGGCCTTGTATTCTCAGAGTCGGGACATTGAGAGTCCTGCATTAAACCGTTCATAGCAGCCATTTAGCACGTCATTAAAAACGCTCTGCCTTTGAATAATTACAGAATATACATGCTGTATATATACAGTGTATAGGCAGTGCTGTAAATATACAGTGTAAAGGCAGCGCTGTAAATATAAAGTCTATAGGCAGCGCTGTATATATACAGTGGGGAGAACAAGTATTTTATACACTGCAGATTCTGCAGGTTTTCCTGCTTACAAAGTAATGTAGAGGTCTGTAATTTTTATCATTGAAGACGGATCGTGGCTGGATCTTCCAGGATGACAACGACCCGAAACACACAGCCAGGGCAACTCAAGGTCCTGGAGTGGTCTAGTCAGTCTCCAGACCTGAACCCAATAGAAAATCTTTGGTGGGAGCTGAAAGTCCGTATTGCCCAGCGACAGCCCCGAAACCTGAAGGATCTGTAGAAGGTCTGTATGGAGGAGTGGGCCAAAATCCCTGCTGCAGT
The DNA here is from genome assembly GCF_011004845.1 of Esox lucius. Classification (NCBI taxonomy): domain Eukaryota; kingdom Metazoa; phylum Chordata; class Actinopteri; order Esociformes; family Esocidae; genus Esox; species Esox lucius. Next base: position 1,738,218 of record NC_047578.1, on the reverse strand, counting down.
GTGTGCAAACCTGGTCAAGAACTACAGGAAACGTATGACCTCTGTAATTGCAAACCAAGGTTTCTGTACCACATATTAAGTTCTGCTTTTCTGATGTATCAAATACTTATGTCATGCAATAAAATTCAAATGAATTATTTAAAAATCATACAATGTGATTTTCTGGATTTTTGTTTTAGATTCCGTCACTCACAGTTGAAGAGTACCTATGATAAAAATGACTGACATGCTTTGTAAGTGGGAAAACCTGCAAAATCGGCAGTGTATCAAATACTTGTTCTCCCCACTGTACACAGTGTATAGGCAGCGCTGTATATATGGAGTGTATATGCAGCGCTGTATATATGCAGGGTATATGCAGCGCTGTGTATATGCAGTGTATATGCAGCGCTGTATATATGCAGTGTATATGCAGCGCTGTATATATGCAGTGTATATGCAGCGCTGTGTATATACAGTGTATAGGCTTTGGTGATTGGTTGTCTACCGGGCGCCCCTTGGAACAGCCTCTCTGTAATGACCAGCTGTACAGACCCCCTGGCCTTGATGTCTCTGCCAGGTCTGAACAGGTGGGCACCCCTCTGCCAGCAGGCATACCGCAGGGGAGGGAGGGAGGGAGCGAGAGAGAGAGAAAAGATGGGGGAAGGGGAGAGACTGTGGGAGAGAGAAGATGGGGCGAGGAGAGACTGAAGGAGATCAGCCAACAGTCATCCTTGCCTAACCCCCTCCCTTCCTCCAACACACAAAGTAAAAACCACCACGTTGTCCCTTCATCCAGCCTACTGACAGGCCTCTGAAGCTAAGATGTATCGGCTCTGGTCAGAGGACTGGACGCTGCTGCAAGTGGTGCTGATAGCCAATGTCTGGTGACATCTCACTGCCCCAGGGCAATAAATGGGGACATTGCCCTGTGTAGAGTTTTTCAGATGGGAGTTAGTAGTCGACTGGCTCTTTGAGGTCACTCATCCTCAAAGAGGTGGATCGTTAAACTCGGCATCATGAATACATTTAATTCCCGCTCTCATAACAACATGGCCACCAAGTCATGGCCAGCTTTTAACTGTCTCATTGATTCCCTCTCCTCCCCGGGAGGTTGCAACAAGAAATAATGTGTTCTCAAGCAACTTACCGGTTACAAAAATAGTCGGACTGAATTAAAGTTGTACTCTGTCACATGACAACCCCAGTGACCAACTGAATCACACTGTTTAAAAAAAAGAAAAGGGATCTCAACTTGTCTCAGACAGATTACAAGACAATCACATCCAATCAAGACGAGGTTCAGGGGTGCGGGAGGTTATCATCAGAGAGGGGGATGTTCTGAGCTCTGTGTTTCAATAGTACACGGTTGTCACTTTTTTATACTTGTAAATCATAGATGGTTTGAAAGATTAAACTGTTCAGTTAGAAGGAGATTTCTGAAGGACTCAGACACAGAGAGGACATAGGAAAGGGATGTGCGCCACACTCATATCATCCTGAATTAGCTCCCATCTGAGTTTCAAAACCAAGTTGGGCAATCTACAGATATGGAGTGTGAGAGAGAGGGAACAGCACACATGAATGATGCTCAGCCCGCCTGGCAGATCGGCGTCATTTTGTAATTGCCTGATTTCTGTGACACGATGCCTCACTCACCAAACCTGAATCAGAACTGTGCCGTTGGTGCTGACGGAGTCACACGGCTAAACCGGCGAATACGCTGCAGACAGAATGCATGGGACTGAATGAGAGAGCGTCAAGACCCTCAATGACACCGGAGCGCTGAAAATTAGAAAACACGTCTATTTTCCTGCGTCCACAGACGCATCCGTTGCTCAAATGAGCTGATGTATACAGTAACAAAGAAAATGTTCAGTGTGCCCGACCAAGTAAGGAAATTGCTTGGTGTGCATTTTCTTCAAGACTCTAGTGAGCCTTTACTTTTGGTTGCATATGTATTTAGTCAATTTGAGCTAGCTTCTGTACATGCATCAGCTAGCTTAACCATTTAAAGAAGAACATATAGGTGTGTAAATCCAATCAGTATCATAGACGGTAGTTGGGCAATTAAATGACTAATTTGAAGACAATTTAGTTAACATTACCTGTGGTAAAAGCTAAACAAGCATATATTTGTATTAGCCAACAAACAGTAAAACATACACCAACAGCGCTTGAATTTGGATAAAAGAAGTGCGGGAAAGGACATGTCGCACATTGGTCTATGTTAATGAATATGTGTTAATATTGCATGGCTATAGAAAGAACTGGAGCGCTGGTTAGTTAAAATTAGAAGGCTCAAATCAACCACTGCTTAACCAAGATAAATACTTTTAATCACAAATTCCAAAGTTCCTAGCAAGGTGTGAATATACCTAAATTAACAAACGCCTGAGTTTGCAGTAGTGGCGAGCTTAATGTGAACTGACCACTTCAAAATGAGGTGCTCAATAATGACGCCGATGACGTTCTTCTGCCGTGTGATTTAGGCTTTACCGAACCACCATCTGGTCAATATGAGCATTGACAGTGCTAAGTTTGTATCAAATGTTATCTATTAAGCAATGTAACTTGTCTAATGATGCAGAACTTAGCTGTGGTGTATTGATGATATACACAGGATGACCCTAACCCCGGCTGTCAGCAAATCAGCATTCAGGATTTGGACACCCCACTTTTTAAGGCTGTTAGCAAATCAGCATTCAGGATTTGGACACACCGCTTAATAATATAGCATATGCTTTTATGTTCCCGACCACGTCCATCTACATGTTACTTTTAGCGAATAATCTGAGTAATATTGCAGTTAGCATTCTATATTTATTGATGAGGCATACCAAGGGAAGGGCTTGATAAGTTAATATATTCAAGCAGTCGTTATATAGTTAGCGTTAAGGCTTGGGAACAAGCACATAAGCTGTTATTTTTTATTTGTTTATACAAGTAACGCTAGGACACAAGACAGGATGTTAACTTTCTGAAAAATCACTGCAAATAATAAATGTAATAAACATCAGTAAATCACCTCGAAGTGTCTGAGACAGAAAGAGACCGATCCACACACAACTCTCCCTGACACACACACACACACACACACACACTAACATTGTGATAATACCTTTCTGTAAAAAGAGAGTACACAGTGGCAGAATATCTGACTGGTTTGACAGATCCAGTATTAAGAAAAACCTTGGCTATGTACAGACTCACAGAGAACGGCCTTGGTATTGATCTATCTCACTCTGTCACTCTCCCTGCCTCTCTGTCTCTCTCACTCCCTCCCTCTCACTCCCTCTCTCTCTCATTCCCACTCTCCCTCTGTCTCTTTCTCACTCCATCTCCTTTTCAGTCCCTCTCTCATCTAGACCATGTCAGCTGGGCTGGATGTTTGAGACATGATGGGAATAAAAAAGCAACTAGAGCAGCTGATGTTCCAAAAAGAGAAATGTATACAAAGTCCAGGGGAAAGCAAGCAATGGTCAGAGAGACAGATTAGGACAGTCCAGGGAGACTAATCGATGGTCAGAGCAGCGGATGGCCAGAGTATCAGGGTTAGAGTCAATTCTATTCAAACTCAAAATGTAAGAAATTATAAACAAAAAAAACTAAACAGCAATGATAAAAGCTAATTGTAATTCAGTCATGATAACACAGACTGAACTCAGAGGAAATTGGAATGGAATTGATTTCAACCCTGCAAAAGAAACTCAATTTCTTTTTCAATTACATCTAAATGATCAAAACCATTCATCTGAATAGACTGAATTGAAAATAAATGTAAAATGGAATCTGATCCCAGTAAAAATTGACTGATGTAGTAAATTTGACAGATAGAGACAGAAGGACATCTGACAGTTTCTGTGTGTGTCTTGTCCTTCCAATTGTCTCAGTCATTTTGACTGTAATCTGACTTGTGAATTCAAATAAATCTCTTCTGCTTCTCTGTGTGTGTTAGTTTTTGTTTGCGTGTGTCAGAGTGTGTTTTGTGTACATGTGTTAGTGTGTGTTTTGTGTGTTTGTCTGATAGTGTGTACTTTGTGGGTGTGTTTCAGAGTGTGTGTTTTGTTTGTGTGTGTAACAGTGTGTAATTCGTGTGTGCATGTGTGTCAGAGTGTGTGTGTTGTTTGCGTGTGTTAGAGTGTGTACTTTGTGTGTGTGTGTGTGTTAGAGTGTGTTTCTTGTGTGAGTGTTTTGTTTGCGTGTGTTAGAGTGTGTACTTTGTGTGGGTGTCTGAGGGTGTGTTTGGTGTGTGTGTGTGTCAGAGTGTGTGTTGACTCTTACCACGGCACTCAGGCTGGGTACCGCTCCAGGTACTGTTGGGTTGGCATGTCCTCTCTGAAGACCCTCGGAGGAGGTGGCCCTGCTCACAGCTGAAGCCCACCACACTGCCCACGGAGAAGTCTTCTCCCAGTCTGATACCGTGAACAGGAATCCCCGGGTCCCCACATAGTCCCACGGACTCTCCTGGAAACACCAATGGACAGACAACATCCCAGTCAGAATTGGGATTGTACCACTAATGACAGTCTACAATGATGAAACCCAAATGATGCATTACCATCACCATCAATAATAAACCTAGAAACATCTACAGTCTAGAAACCATCAGATCTTCCTCTCCACCTCACTGCTGGTTTCAGCACACTGTGTGATACGGTGACAAGGAGAGGATCTTTGTCTGCTTTACAGACTCTTCTGGTGTTCCCCAGGGCTGGGTTCTGGACCCTATACTGTCACCAATTTACTTGGCTCAGGTCTGTTGCCGTGTCGATGACAATCAAGTTACTGTCTCGGTTTTATTTATCGTCATCAACATATTTTTCGTGGTTTGACATTTTGGGCTGTAAAATAAAATTCCTGAGAACGTGGTATGTCACAGTGTAACCCTGTTCTCCAGTAACCTGGTCCATGTGACTTGAAGTACAGAGAATACCAGACTATCTTCAGGAAGATGGAGATGTGTGGGTGTGTTTTGAAATGGAGATGGATATGTTTTGCTGTGTTTTGAAATGAAGGCGGAGATGTGTGTGTGTGTGTTTTGAAATGAAGATGGAGATGTGTGGGTGTGTTTTGAAATGGAAAAGGAGATGTGTGGGTGTGTTTTGAAATGAAGATGGAGATGTGTGGGTGTGTTTTGAAATGGAAAAGGAGATGTGTGGGTGTGTTTTGAAATGAAGATGGAGATGTGTGGGTGTGTTTTGAAATGGAGGTGGAGATGTGTGGGTGTGTTTTGAAATGGAGATGGACATGTGTTGGTGTGTTTTGAAATGGAGGTGGAGATGTGTGGGTGTGTTTTGAAATGAAGATGGAGATGTGTGGGTGGGTTTTGGGACTGTACCGGTATGAGATTCAAGAAGATATTCTCAGCAGAACGCCAGGATACTCCATGATGTATGAATGTCATGAAATGTGACATAAAACTGTCTGGCTTTAACTGTCAGTTGAGTGCATGCATCTGTCTATAGTGTTTGCATGTGTGTGTGTGTACGTGTATGTACACTGGGAATATATATTTTTATTTGTGTGTGTGTGTGTGTTTGTTTGTGTGTGTAGTGGGAATATATCTTTATTTTTGTGTGTATTTCTGCTCAGTCCTACTGCTGTTGACGTCTGTGGTTTGTCAGTGTCCTGGTCAGTCCTTGGATGGGAGACCAGATGCTGGTTGATGTGGTGTTGGAGGGCCAGTAGGGGTCACTCTTCCCTGTGGTCTCAATACAAAACCCCAGAGCATTGAAGAGGAACATTAAACGGCGGTCCTGAGTCCGCGGTCACTGCAAGAGTAGGGGGTGTTAACTCGGGTTACATTTTCCACCCGAGGGGGTGTGTCTGTCCTTCCAGAGGGGGCGTGTCTGTGTTCCCTACCGGAACAATGTGGCAGGGAGCCGCTCCATTGGCCGTCCAGCTGACACATCCGGGTGGTGTTGCCCACCACTGTCCTCTGTCCCACACAGCTGAACCGGATCACCGAGCCCACCGTGCGCCGGTCGCCGGATATCTGGGCATAGGGAGGCATGCTGGGACGGTCACACAGCACCACTGACCAATCAGAACAGAGGACACAGACAAACACCAGTCAGGGGAGAAGATAACTGTAATGATTTGTTGACCAATGAGAACAGTGCTGTCAATAGAAAAACTTTTCAGCTTTAATATTATATTATAAATGTAATATGCAATAAAGTATAAATACAAAATAATTAAGAGACCAAAATGTCGAAAAGAAAAGAGTGAGGAACAGAAGGGTTTCAATTTCCAGTGGTCTCTTAATATTAACCCTTCTATTCCTCACTCAAAACCTTCCTTTTCAACTTTTTTGCAGTGGTCTCTTCATTATTTCCAGGGCTGTATATACACACAGTACATCTTTTGTATATATTATATTTATATAATACATTCATATATACACAAATATATAGTATACATTTTTTATACAGTACATATTGTATATTGTACTGTTCTCGCAGTATACAACACATATAAAATATTTCCTTGCAAGAGTTAATGAATAATGTAATGTAATTACAGGGTATAAAAAGCACAATGTAATTACAATAATGATCCTCTTAAATGGTTTTAATGGCTGGGATGTTGGCTGGCCCATAATGCTGCTAAAACACACTGAATGGAAAATGGGAGACTGACTCAGAATATTCCCTTAGTTATGTGCGTTAGTATGAGTGTGTGTGTGTGTGTTTGCATGTGGGTGTGTGTTTGCATGTTTGTGTGTGGTTGTGTTAGTGTTTTGTTTTGTTAGTGTGTGGTTGTGTTAGCGTGTGTGTGTGTGTGATAGCGTGTGGGTTAGTTAGTATGCTGTTGTGTTAGCATGTGGGTGTGTTAGTGTGTGGGTGTGTTACTGTGTGTGAGCGTGTGAATGTGTTAGCATGTGGGTGTGTTAGTGTGTGTTAGCGTGCGATTGTGTGGGTGTGTTCGCGTGTGGGTGTGTGTTTGTTTGTGGGTGTGTTAGTGTGTGGTTGTGTTTGTGCGTGGGTGTTTTAATGTATGTATGTGTGTTTGTTTGTGGGTGTGTGTTAGTGTATGGTTGTGTTATTGTGTTTAACTCACAGAGACATTTGGGCAGTGCCCGGTCCCAGGTTCCATCTCCCTGGCAGGACAGGGTGTTGGTTCCCAGTAGATGGTATCCAGGGTTGCAGCTGTACGACACAGCGGTCTGGAAGCTGAACCGACCAGGGCCTTTAGACAACACCTGCCGGACGCTGTTCTCTACGAGACCTGGCTCCGTACAGTTCACAACTACAGAGGAGGAGGGATGGAGGGAAAGAGAGAGAGATGGAAAGATGAGAGAGACAAAGGGAGAGAGAGAGGGATGGAAAGATGAGAGAGACAAAGGGGGAGAGAGAGGGATGGAGAGATGAGAGATGAAGAGAGCATGCCTTTAAAATGTAGCTAATCATATCGTTTGTTTTAATGATATTTTTTGCACATGGATTTATCTAAAGCTAGTTAAATATGAAGTACATATCCTTTCAAAACTATACCAATATACTACTTTACTAGAGTTGTTTGACCAGTGACTAAAACCTTTGTTCCAGGTCAGATGTTTAAAAAGGCAGCTTAATATCTTACTACGGATGTCTTTCTAAATTCAGGTTGCTACTGAATTACAATGTCCAGTGTTGGAAATCCACTCCAATAGGAATTTTACATCACTATCTTATGAAACAGTATTCTCATAAATAATGTAGTTTCAGTGATGACACCTTTCCTCAGAGTCTGAGTTGGGAAAGGCCACTGGAATGAAATGAATGAACAAACAACTTTGTCTCTGTCAGGAGGACATGTCATGGACCTGGTCACATTATAATTCACTCAAAGGAGTCCTCAGAAATATGCAAATAAGGATAAAAATCACACAGCTCCTCGACTCCAATCCTGGATGGAAAAAATAATATCTGGGTCTTCAGAGACTAAGGAAACCCAGTAGCATTTCTCAGAACAACCTGATATGTTTTGAAGTTATTTTTCTAATTTGTCAATTTTTTTAGAATGGCACTAGAACCTTTTGGACAGGGAAATTGAACAAAAACCTGAACAATATTGAAGCAAAAGCAGAGCCGATTCCTAGACACACTGGGAAGGCTTCCTGTCCCTCCCATCAACTCTTCCTTCACTAGCCCACCCAGGCCAACATTGCCCCCAAACTGTTTTAGACTCAAGGATCTGGAAGGAGTAGAATATGAACATAACATCCTGGAGAACACAACATCCTGGAGAACACAAAACCCTGGAAAACAAATCACCCTGGAGAACCCAACATCCTCAAGAGAACAACACTCTGGAAAACAACACCCAAACCATGAGCATTACCACTGCCAGCAAATCTGCTACTGATGCCTGTGCCAACATCCCCCCATAGATCCTCTCTCTCCTTCACTCTCTCTCCTTCCTTCTCTCATTCACTCTCTCTCTCCTTCCCCCTCTCTCCTCTCTTTCTCTCTCTCTTCATCCTGTCTCCTCTCTCTTTCTCTCTCTCTTCATCCTGTCTCCTCTCTCCTTCTCTCTCTTCATCCTGTCTCCTCTCTCTCTGTATTCTTTCGCTCCTCCTCACTCTTCTACTTTTATCCTCTCTACATCTAATTCTCTTCATCCTCTCACTCCTCTCTCCTTTATTCTCTCCCTCACGTCCCTCTCTTTCATTTCTCTCACTCCTCTCTCCCCCTCTCTCTCTCCCTCTCCCCTTCTCTCTCTCTGGATCCTTCCAAGGCTGTAGTAATGAACACATTGTATGCTAATGCCTTTAAAAGCTCCTTCACTTCCATGCTAGAAAGCAGGCCAAAACAGCTACATCATCCTCAACAACCACGCACAACTCTAAATCCCCCACAGATAGCTGCTATAATATACTATAATATATTATATTATGCATACAGCTGACCTTTGGAGCACATCGTTTACAGGCTGAGATGGTAATCATCATTTAAATTCTCTGTATATGCAGTATAGCGGTTTCACTGTTTAGCATAAACTGGAATATGGGCTGACATTAGACTATGTTGGCTACGTGTTGTTTTGACGGTGGCTTATCAGTTGTGGACTCCAGTAATGATGCTATTTATAAAACACAGGTCTCCTGAGTAGACGGAGACAAAAGAGGAACAAAAGAGAGAGAAGAGAGGAGAAAGAGAGACCGGAACAGGAGAAACAGAGTAAGAGGGCACTAGCCATTCTCTCATCATGTGGCGTTTTGCCAGGACATCGCCCACCCAGCTAGCGTGTGAAACGGTGCTTTTCTGTCTGTTCTCTGACACACACACACACACACACACACACAAAAACACACACACTTTTGTTTGCCCAAAAGGAGGTTGTGTGGTTGGCATAGTAACGAGCGGTGTAACTGACAGAAATTGACGGTGATAAGAGGAGGTAGCGTCTCTGTGCTACTCCCTGTTCTCCTCCCTCCCCCCTCTCTCTGCCTCACCCTGTCCACCAACCATTTCTAACCCTGTTCTTGCCCTCCACCTCCGGGTGGAGTATTACAGATGTAGCGGTCTCATGTCCTTGTGATCTTGGGTCTTTGTACTGTCAGGGGGTCCATCATTTGTTTCATGTCCTCCATCTACTCACTGAGCCCCTCCTCCATCTCTCATCTATTCCTGTCTTTGTGTCTCTTATCTTTTCTCCCCTTCCCTCTGTTTCCCTCATCCTCCCTTCTCCACCTCTCCTCTCTGTGAGTTACAGGCTCCATAAAGGACAGTATTAACAAAGCATGAAAGACAATGGATAATGTGGAGAGAGATGAGGGATGATGACAGGGGGGAGATGGATAATGTGGAGAGAGATGAGGGATGATGACAGGGGGGAGATGGATAATGTGGAGAGAGATGAGGGATGATGACAGGGGGGAGATGGATAATGTGGAGAGAGATGAGGGATGATGACAGGGGGGAGATGGATAATGAGAAGGATGATAAATGAGGGATGAGGACAGGGGAAAGAGAGGAATAAAGAGAAGGATGAGAGATGAGAAGAATGATGAGAGAGGGGTGAGAGAAGGAGAGAGGAAGAAAGGGATGAGAGGGTTGAGTGATGAAGAGAGAGATGATGACAAGGAAAAGGGATGAGAAGAAGGGGAGGGATGAGGATAGGGTCAGAGAGAGAGGAATGAGATGAGAGGGATGAGTGACAATATGAAGGATGCAGAAAGAGAGTGTGACAGAGAAATGAGATGAGTGAGAGAGGGATGAGTGGTATGGGGAGGGATGAGGAGAGAGAAAGTGAGACAAAGATGAGTGAGATGAGAGAGTGATGAGTGACTAGGAGAGGGATAAGGAGAGAGAAAGTGAGACATGGAGGAATGAGGTGAGAGGATGAGTGATAAAGAGAGGGATGAGGAGAGAGGGATAATGTGGATGTCATCCTTGCACTTTAGGTTCCTCCTGAGAGTGTAAACAAGCCTTTATAATACAGACTGAAGAGTGCAAGGGAACACAGCGATCAACCCCATCCATCTGACTGACAAAAAGACTTGGATGGATCCATATCGGTCCCACTGGTTAATAGCACACACACACACACACACACACACACCCAGAAACTGACACATAGACACAAACACAGACAGACAGACAGACAAACACAGACAGACACATAGAGACAGACACACTCAGCCATCTGCATAGAACCAAGGCCAGTGCTAATTAAATGCCACTACTGATGCCTCACCTGGTGACCACTCATCTGAGAAAACATCCAGCCTATTTATGCGTGCAACACCAAACTGTACCCTTTCTTGAAAGTGACGAACGATAGCCCTGTGACTTCTGACCTTCTCTTCTACTTTCATAGACTTCAAAAATTGTCACATCACTCTTTCATTTTTTCCCTCCTCTTTTTAAATCACCCTCATCACTCCATCAGTGATTGGCTCTGTCACAGAGTTGTCATGCTAGGGCCATGACCCTGTAAGTTGTCCCCTTCTGTGCCTGTCAGAAAATCCCTGAGCCGAGGGGGAATTAGAGAGAGACACGGGCGTCCAGACACATTGCCTGTCTGGAAAGTGTAAACCCTTCCACCAGGCAAAACAAAAAGACCCTGCCTGTCTTCCCTCTTACCCCTGCAGGTTCTACTGCTAAAGAGATAAGGGCAGATTTAGGTCAAGTCTAAAAGGCCTCTCAGACAGACCTGGTTTTGGTGACTGTAATCACTGAGGCATCTGCACTTTTATAAGTCTAGACTCCTGACAAAAAGGTTGGTAACAGTAAAGTACTCCATAAAATAATAAATGAAGAAGTTAAACGGAGTATATGACATAAAACCTACAAACTGCAGTTAGCGTTGCACAATTGTGGTAACTTCCATACAATTCTAAGGTTCTACAACTAGCACAAACTGGTACCATACAACTAGCACAAACTGGTACCATACAACTAGCACTAACTGGTGGAAGATGCTGGAAGATTTCGGATTTGTGAAGGAACAGGCAGAGAAACCAGGAAACCTTCAACTAGGATGTCTGGAAAATCAAGTCACTGTGCCATCATTTGTCAACATCCAAAGGACCACAAGACCGCGCCACAATGGTCCCTAACAAACAAGCTGCGCTACGTCAGGACTTCAGGTGATGCCAGATTCTAAGCTACATCATAGGCCTGTTGAAATGCAGCCATTTGATGAGGTCAGGGTGACAGCTCTTTAAGACCATGGAAAAGTGGTATCCCAGCGCTTACAGTAAGCTAGTTGTGACTTGCTACCATAACTGACCGTACGAATGAGGACATTATGGGTTAGGGTGATTTTAAGTTCAGGAGAGGTCACAACACGTCACTGCATTCAAGTAAGCTAGCTCACACTATATAGCTGACACAGGAACAACACCCCCCAAGTCTCTGTTAATAACACTGACATAAGAACTGGTCTTTTTTATGGGTCGGGGTGACAGTTCCTTTAAGTCCTTTAAGTCCTGTGAAGATGCCATCACTGTGCTAAGCTAAACTAAGCTAGCTCTGAGCTGTCTAGCTGACACATGCAACCTCAGCATCAGACATAAAAGAGAGGATATAAGCTTCTGTCATCTTTAACCTAAATCATACTTTCCTCCTCCAGAAATAAACCCACTAAAATGTTTTTTGACGGTAAAAAAATAAATAGTCCAGGCCACTTTTATGTCTGTCTTGGACTGTGGGGACACAATCTATATGCAAGCTTCTACACTTAAACAATTAGATGCTGTCAACCACCGAGCCCTTTGATTTAAATCTGGGGATAGTTTTACATTTTATGAAAGGGTGGGATGAGCCTCTGGGTGTAAGACTAGAGAAGCGCACTAGTCTTTTTATTTACCAAGCACCTTTGCAGAGTTTTCACTGTGACATTTAATTTCTGAGATACTTACACTTACATATTTATTATGTATTTTCCTAATTTATCTGTGTTTAAAAAATAAATTGGCTATTAAAGGTTGGTCTATATTATTAGGCAGATGTGCTATTTAGTGGTAAACATTATCTCACTTGTAGCCTAACTGATGTTGCAGCATTATCACATGTAGCTTAGCTACATGCAACAGCAATATCAGCTGTAGCCTAGCTACATGCAGCAGAATTATCACCTGTAGCCTAACTACATGCAGCAGCAATATCACATTTAGCCTAGCTACATGCAGCAGCATTATCACATTTAGCCTAGCTACATTCAGCAGCATTATCACCTGTAGCCTAGCTACATTCAGCAGCATTATCACCTGTAGCCTAGCTACATGCAGCAGCATTATCACCTGTAGCCTAGCTACATGCAGCAGCATTATCACCTGTAGCCTAGCTACATGCAGCAGCATTATCACCTGTATAGCTACATGCAGCAGCAATATCACATTTAGCCTAGCTACATGCAGCAGCATTAACTCCTGTAGCCTAACTACATGCAGCAGCAATATCACATTTTAACTAGCTACATGCAGCAGCAATATCACATTTAGTCTAGCTACATACAGCAGCATTATCACCTGTAGCCTAGCTACATACAGCAGCATTATCACCTTTAGCCTAGCTACATACAGCAGCATTATCACCTGTAGCCTAGCTATATACAGCAGGATGTTCACCTGTAGCACAGCTACATGCAGAAGAATTATAACCAGCTGGGTTCCAGACTTACTTGTACACTTGGGGAGGGCGTAGCTCCACTGTCCGTTGGCTTGACATTGAGACTTGACAGCCCCCTGTAGGACATATCCAGAATTGCAGACGAAACGCACAATGTCGTTCAGGTTGAACTGTGTTCCCTGGGTAACACCAAAGGTAGGGTTGCCAGGGTGACCACAAGTGATTGCTGTGGAGACGGAGAAATAGGCCGATATCAGAATCAGAGGAAACTGTCCACCTCAAGACACATTTCTATTTCCACTGCTCCAACTGCAGACAAAACACAACTCAAAGTTTTCCAAGTTGAACTTCCAAGTATAGATGTGGATTTCTTTTTAAAAGGAAAGTCTAAAACATCAAACACTTTCCTTCAGAAGTTGCAAGTTAGGCTGCCATTAAGTGAATATGATAATAGCAGTTCTTCAGCCTGTTGAAACAGGGGACCTGCTGAGCGAAGGGAACCCGGGGCGGCTACACGTCAGTCAGCTCTATCGGCAGCCGAGAGCCCCACACGGATGACTGAATAATAAACACTATTAAATCTGCCAATGGAAATCTGCAGGCTTTTCTTTTGCTCCAAATACACAGTATTATCCGATCATTACCGCAAAATCATGTAAGTGTTTCTTTGTATTTCTTTTTGGCTTGGACATGTTAGCCAGTCGAAGCCAACTGCCCTAGGACCACCAGTCTCAAAATCCCCTTGGAATCCGCCAGATTACAAAACACCAGCAAATTCTACCTTTCCCAGGTTATCAAGGAAGTATGGGATCCCTCTCTTATTCCCACCTGGTTATAGGTATACTCCAACTGGATGTGTGAGGCCACTTTCTGGGGGTACATAGGGACGCTACCCTGGGGGTACATAGGGACTCTATCTGGGGGTACATAGGTACACTATCTGGGGGTACATATGGACACCATCCGGGGGTACATAGGGACACTATCTGGGGGTACATAGGGACATTATCTGGGGGTACATATGGACACCATCCGGGGGTACGTACGGACACAGACGGGGGTGCGCCCAGACCAGCGGTGGTCCTGTTCACAGATGCGTACGGACACCCCGATGAGTCTGAATCCCGGGTTACATTGGTAGACAACGCTGCCTCTGTAGTTGTAGTTCTCCCCTATGATCTGGCCATTGACAATGGGGTCAGGTGTCCCACAGTGACCCGCTGGGGATGGACAATGGAGAAGGAGAGAGACCGTCAGGTATGCATTCATAGTGATACCACATAGCACCTGCACATAGAGAGACCGTCAGGTATGCATTCATAGTGATACCACATAGCAACTGCACATAGAGAGACCGTCAGGGCTTCAGATCAGTCTTACCGAGACACTGGACCTGAGATCCACTCCAGAGCCCGTTGGACATACATTCCCTGACCCTTGACCCCACCAGAGTGTAGCCGGTGTTGCAGGAGAAGATGGCCGTCGCTCCAAACACTGTCAATGTTCCGATCTTATTCCCGTTTGGAGGCGTACCAAGGTCTCCGCAGGAGATTACTGAGGAGTGGAGGAGAGGGAGAGAGAAATGGGAGGACAAAGGGGAGGACACAGAGAGGGAGGACATGGAAAGGGAGAGCAAAACCATGATTTATTCATCTGAACAGAAAAAAACATTCTTATGTTCCACTTGATTTATTTCATTTGGGAAATTGTTTTGTTTGATATCATCCATTTTGCTAGATTAAGGATTCCTCGCTGCATTCATCTTTGACAATCTTTTCTCTCCGTTTTGGGAATAAATGTAAAGAAAACATTGTTCATGTGAATTAGCATTAATTCTAATTTCCATGTCTGATAAAAAGGCATTTATTTACCATGTCTTTCTCGTTTTGATAGCGTGAAGAAGCCAAATCAGCTAAAGCTTAACTTTGAAAATGGGTGATTGTATTGGAGCATAATGAATTGTGGGATATGCGGTTTTTTACTCACTCTCGCAGGCAGGTCGGGGTTCTGGGTAATCCCAAGTGCTGTTAGCCTGGCAACGGATGACCCTTTGACCCTTGTAGTAGTACCCAGGGTCACAGATGAGCATCATCATGGCATCATACTGGCTCTGAGTCCCATAGATCAGCCTCCATCTCCCATGATCCACTGCGGCGTGGCCGATATCAGGGCAGGTGACCGCTGAAATAGTCAGATACTTATAAGTTAAAGAACATTAATGACTAGATGAACTTTTAACACATTATATTAATATTTCATATCAGCCTCTGGTTCTGCAAAACAAGTCTATCAAAACAGAAGATAACACAGCAATACAATTTCAAAATGGGGTTATTTATAACCTTAAAATGCCACCAGCTTGGCTGTGACACCTCAGTATTGGGTCTCAAATGTAATCTGTTTTTAGCGACTGCTGAACAGTGAATAAGTAGGGTGGATTTATCTTCCCAAAATGAACAGCAGAGCAGAGTGTTAATCTGAAATGGTCCCAAGGCTGAACTCTAACAAATGACTATAAGTATGGATGCGAAAAACATGTTATAAAACTCCATTTTAAATTGGGAGAAAATATTTGAAAATGATACCTCATGCATCAATAAAAACTGACGTGAACCCCAACTAAAGAGGACTCCCTGATGTGAACAACCAATGAAGACAGAGGAACGCCCACTTCAACTCATTTGGACTACTCACGTATGCAGCGGGGCGGGGCTTCATTGGGGCTCCACCTCCCTGACTCCTGACAGATGACGGACGCAGCGAGAGGGCTGGCCAATCGGAAGCCGGGGTTGCACTTGTACATGGCCCTGGCCCCGAGAGTGAAGTCCTGCCCAACAATACTGCCGTTAACGGGAGGCACCGGCATCCCACAGGCAATCACTGGAGAGAGAGACAGACAGAGAGAGACAGACAGAGAGACAACCGAGAAGAGAGAGATACAGAAAACCATTACAATGAAAGTGGAGCTACGCTAGCTGGGACAAACCAAAAGGTAAAGCCCATTAATTTCCCCCTCAGGCTAAGAAGCAGCACTGACAAAGCATATAAATAAAAATCCACGAATAATTTCCGAAAAGCTAAAACATTTGTATGCACAGTGGTTCTCTCCCAACAGGACGGGACACTTGTACAGATGTTTTCACTCTGACCGGCCTCATCACGGAGTAAACATTAGCATGCCCCTGTGTGTCTGCGCCAGGGTGACCAATATCTGGTTGCCTCCCAAATGGCCTCCTTACTCCCCCCAATATGCACCACTGTGTTCACAGGCCCCAAGTAGTCAATATGGTGCCATTTGGGACTAGTGTCAGTAGAGAGCCGATGCAATTCAGACTACAGATTACAGCTGCTGTGGACGTGAGAGCCACACATTGGCCGCCCCGCTGATACTAGCTTCTACCTCGGACACTGCTGTTGAAATAGCATCAGGCATCAGAGTTGGAACCCCGGGCTTCGCCTCTGAGACAAGACGTTCAAAGGAACGTGGAACAGTCACAGGAACGTCTGTGTCTCACGTCGGCTTGTTTTGAGACAGAGTGCTAATGGAGTGCTTAGGGGCAGCCTAGATATCTGAGAAGACTTTGGAATCTAGTACATGTTCCTGATGTTTCAAAGCATTTCACACCACCAAACAATTTTAATCAGGATTTGAGAGTTGACACAAAAACATTATCACATAAAACTTCTCATAGGTTGCAATTATCACATTTTACACATGAACCATTTTTCCTCTTCATGTAAGAGCTCTTTAGAATGTCGCTTCTCCTTGGCTAGAAATGAATGAAATAAGACAATGTTTAATTTCTAAGCCATGTTGCGAAACACTGGTCACATGTGTTTTCTCTGTGACAGGAAATAACCTTCTGCAATTCAATCAAGTCCCGGTCAACAGATACCAGTAAAAACACATGTACCCATAATTAGCCGATACAGTGAACACAGAGCAGCCTTGACATCAGCCTCCCATGGAACAGAATGGCAGATTTTTTGAGAGCGTAACAGAAAGCAATGAGCAAATGAAAAGACCCGCGCAAACAATAGGCTCATTTAAACCTCTTCAGTTCTAGTAAATTCAGCCAAGAACACACAGTGCTGTTGAGACCTGTTTTCTCCTTTCATTTAAATCCTAAATGGATTTAGCCCTGGTGATGGAATAACCAGTGATTTACAGGCCAAGTAGAAGGGAAAACTAGCCAGATCTGCAAGCCCAGAGGTCTAGGATTGTCTATCCCAGATAAATGGTATTACAATCAATCAAAACATGCACGTAAAAAACTCAGTAAGGACACGAGTGGGGGTGGTCACCAAGCTTGCTGCTACGATTGGATCCTCGGAGAAGCTCTCAGACACACACAAACCACACACACACACAAACACACCACTGACACAGAAATACCGCACACACAAACACACCACACACAAGAACCACTCACACAAACACACACCACACAAACACACCACACACAAAAACCACTCACACAAACACACCACACACACACACACACACACACACACACACACACAACACACAAACACACAAACACAACACACAAACACACCACACACAAAAACCACTCACACAAACACACACACACGCACACACACCACACACACACACACATATACATACCACACACACTCCTAACAGCACCTGCATCCACTTTCAGCCATTTGTCTCTCAGTGCTAAACTCTTGCGTCCTTCTCCAAATAAATGTTGTGTTAATCAGACTCCTTTGACAGCCAGCCATCAAGCTGGTAATAGTTCCACTGAGTTTGCCAAAGCAATATTCTAGTGTAAGTTGCTTTTGGTTAAATTGCAGGTGATCCAGTGGAATTGAAACTATTCTTTAACACATAGTTGTCTCGTTATACGTTTTTCAAGGAGATTACATGGATAGGGAAAGGACAACTGACTGGTTAAGGCCAGGAGATCTTCCTCTTCAGGTAATGTGGTCTGGGTGATCTCCTGGCCTCGCGAGGCTCCACCCTCTCACCTTGGCAGAGAGGAACGGGGGCGTTCCAGGTGAAGATGCCCTGGGGGGTGCGAGTGCAGGTGGCACTGCTCTGGCCAATCAGACGGAAGCCTGGGTCACAGCTGAAGCGCAGGGTGCTACCTAGCTTGGTACCAGTCTGACTGTGGACTGTTCCGTTCAGGGGATTCCTGGGGGAGCTGCAGTACGCCGCTGTAAACAAACAAACAACAACAATAATTATTAAAAATAATAATAATCAGATGGTCAGTCTAAATAGGAAAGGACAAGCAAGGCTGCGGTATGCAGCAAAACTTTCAGAATAATGCGCAGTCTACCACCATGAACTCGTCTCTCAATTTTGCAAAATAAAAAAAATACATTTTATAAAATATGAATACAACTCTAAAGTTCATGTCATCTTCCTGTACTGTCCTGTCTGTGCTAATGCATAAAGATTCATAGTGCAGAAAACAAGCTGGTCAGCACGGTAGTCAGGTATGTTTACAGTGAATAACCTATTTTCATTTCTGAAAGTCTGGACAACTGATGCAATTGAAATGGCTCAGTGAAATGGCTTGGTGAAATGGCTTGGTGAAATGGCTCGGTGAAATGGCTCGGTGAAATGGCTCGGTGAAATGGTTCGGTGAAATGGCTCTGTGAAATGGCTCGGTGAAATGGTTCGGTGAAATGGTTCGGTGAAATGGCTCGGTGAAATGGCTCGGTGAAATGGCTCGGTGAAATGGCTCGGTGAAATGGTTCGGTGAAATGGCTCTGTGCAATGGCTCGGTGAAATGGCTCGGTGAAATGGCTCGGTGAAATGGCTCGGTGAAATGGCTTGGTGAAATGGCTCTGTGAAATGGCTCTGTGAAATGGCTCAGGGAAATGGCTCGGTGAAATGGCTCGGTGAAATGGCTCGGTGAAATGGCTCTGTGAAATGGCTCAGGGAAATGGCTCAGGGAAATGACTCAGGGAAATGGCTTGTTGAAATGGCTCAGATTTGACCATGTTAAGAACTACAATGTCATGAATGTCATTAGAGATCAGCGTTCTTCTTCCTCTCCCTCCTACACCTTCTCTCATTCTTCCTCTTCCACTAGCTCTCATGGTGTAATCCACTGTTCCAAAACACAGGTCAGCTTACCTGTGGCCCTTTTTATTCATGCCAACATCCTGACTGCTTTTTGACTCGTTATGCTTGTTAGACTGTTTGTTGAGAGTGTAAGATTTGTGATCTGGTGCCAGTTGTGCTTTACATAGAGAGTTGTGTGTAGAATTTAGCAAAAAGGTGTGAATGGAACAGAGATTCATATGAATATTGTTCATTGAACCGGTTTTAGTTTGTCAGCAGTTGTGAGCATCTGTGATCACAATATCACCCTCCCTTAATGACGTCATCACGTTCTGACAGCCAACCAGCACTGTTGTGTGCTGTGTTAGCAAACGCCATCTAGCACTGGCAAGCTGCAGGCACTTTAATGAAAGAATTAAAACAAACTAGCAATCTAGACACAAACTATTGTGAACATACTACAACCAGGAGGCAGGTTTCAGGATTAGTGCAAATGACCGATAGTAACCGATAGTAACCGATAGTAACCGATAGTAACCGATAGTAACCGATAGATGGCTTCTTGCCACAAACCCAGGCTGCATCATAGAAGACAACCTCCTTGATGAGAAGTGCATGACCTTCACCCAAGACCTATAAGGCCCCGGTCGAAAGAGGCTGTAGAAGAGATGAGTGCTATTTGGAACACACACAGTTAGTCACTCATCCTGGAAAATCAATCCATAATGAGAAATGAGGGGTGAAAAACTTAAAATGAAAATAAATTACAGACGAACATCTGGCAAGGGAGATGCAGGGGTGACTCTGGTGAGATGGAGAGAAAGAGAGAGACAGAAGGAGAGAGTGATAGAGAGAGAGTGAGAGGGGTAGAGGTAAAGAGGTAGAGAGGTAGAGAAAGAGTGGGAGGGAGGTAGAGTGAGGGAGAGAGAGAGGGAGAGGGAGAGTGAGGGAGGCCTCTGTTGAGAGGGGGAGTAACAGCGAAAAAAGGGAAGATTAGTCAATCTGCCAGAGAAGCATTGAAAGGAAACAGAGGGAGCTTTTTAAATATTGATAGTGTTAAGTCATCCTGAGTAATGCAGCTTTCTTAAATCTACACATCACTCATCTGAAAATAACAAATAAACAACTGAAAACAGGAGTAATATTTTCTTATTTGAAATAATTTAAAAGTGATATATTCACTGTGTTACATGATTATAATAACAAAACCTGCACCCCACAGCATGCCTGTTTGGGCAGAAAGACTCAACAGGAAAATACACGTGTTAGTCAATGTTTGCTGGTATATATATATACTTTAGTTTCCTCCATTTCCCGTTTTGCTCCAAAATGTTTCCTAAGTTGTCACTTAAGAAAACGCCTGTCTATAAAAAGCATGTGCACAGACACAGACACACAGACACACAGACACACAGACACACACACACACACACACACACAGACACACACCTTGACTCACCTGAGTATCGAATGCGGAAGCCCTTGTGATTGGTCGTGTGGTCAAAAGACCAGTGTAGGTAAACCTTGTTACTTGAACTGGTGATGCTGAGAGGAGATGAGTAGTTACCACTCAGGGTGATCAGGAGAGGACTCTGTCTGGATGGGCCTGAGAACAGGGAGGGAGAGAGAGGGAGAGAGAGGGGGAGAGAGGGGGAGAGAGGGAGGGAGAGATAGTGACAGAGGGAGAGAAGGAGAGAGATACTGTTCAGACAAGGGGTCAATAAACCTATCAGGTTAATCTCTATGATAAGGGGTTTCTGATGGCGGCCCATCATTTCACACACAGCTAGACAAGCCAAACTGTCTACTTCTACCAAACGTTCATTTAGCTTCTAGCCATAAACCATGAGTGTTGATGACAGAAACGTATGTGGGTTCATTTTCCACAGAAGCTGTCACACTCACCTGGATCTGCCAGTATCAGGTTTTAAAGGCATTGAAGGGGGCCACAAATCCCCGGTGATTTATAAGAGTGAGAAGTTCCAGTAATGTTAGTCAAATCCACAGTATGTAAGGTGGAAGAGATTTTGACATTATGAACGGAAGCGTGAACTAAAAGATGGTGGTGTTTGTTTTTATCAGCTGTGACTTTACATCACAGGAAGCTGGCAACCTTCTTGTATTTCAATGCATCTTATTTGTATTCCATTGCCATGTACAACACAATCACAAACCCAATTGCTTATTGTTTTAACTTAATAGTGTAACCTGACTTCTTCAAGACCCTCTAAGCCTGATAGGAAGACATCGTCAGTAGGTTTAATTGTGACCTCTGGAGGAAGACGTCAGTATCAGTTCACCTTATCAGACTAGCATGTTAAGTTTCATTTTATGGCCCATGGGTCTAGAATATGTTGACATGTTTTAGCTGCTGTTTAACTCCAGATCTACTGAACCTCAATGTTACCAAAAGCCTCAAAATCCTAAATCAAAAGAGAACTGTTTGCATTGAGGCCTCGCCAAAAGCCTAATCCATGTCTATGGTTTCATGTTGCCATGGCAGAGATAAACTTCGCCTCGGCTCGGAAGAGAGACACAGATTCCAATTCAACAATCCAACAATCCACGCTGGGCTTGGCAGCCTTGCCACGAGGGCTGACGCCACGCCTGTCCTCTCCCTGCTGGTTGAGAGATGAAAGGGGGTAATCAGCAAAGCCACTTCCGTAGGCGCACCAAGGCAAGGTCCCCCCCCCCCACCCGCCCTCTAATAACATGCAAATACACACGAGCGGCGGCGCATTGTTACCGTGGGAACGTGACACTGTTTGCCATTTCGCTGTGAAGGATGGAGGTACGTGTTTGACTAACGCAGCCGTGGGTTGAAAGAGGCGATGCTACAACTCACGGTTTGACAGATTCAGTTCGGCCCGCCATTGCCTAAACATTCCCCTCCCCAGGAGCCCTGGGCCCATCATCATTCGTCCTGACCCGGGTGGCGAGGGCCTTGATCGGCATCGCTCGCAGATGCAGATTGGGCCTTGAGTAGCACAACACGATGCCGAAGTGACGCGTCATTATACAGCATCTCTGGAGGAGATCTGCATTCTGATCTGTCACCACTATGATTGTGCTGGATCAAGATTCATGGCACCTTTTACACTATGATTGTGCTGGATCAAGATTCATGGCACCTTTTACACTATGATTGTGCTGGATCAAGATTCATGGCACCTTTTACACTATGATTGTGCTGGATCAAGATTCATGGCACCTTTTACACTATGATTGTGCTGGATCAAGATTCATGGCACCTTTTACACTATGATTGTGCTGGATCAAGATTCATGGCACCTTTTACACTATGATTGTGCTGGATCAAGATTCATGGCACCTTTTACACTATGATTGTGCTGGATCAAGATTCATGGCACCTTTTACACTATGATTGTGCTGGATCAAGATTCATGGCACCTTTTACACTATGATTGTGCTGGATCAAGATTCATGGCACCTTTTACACTATGATTGTGCTGGATCAAGATTCATGGCACCTTTTACACTATGATTGTGCTGGATCAAGATTCATGGCACCTTTTACACTATGATTGTGCTGGATCAAGATTCATGGCACCTTCTACACTATGATTGTGCTGGATCAAGATTCATGGCACCTTTTACACTATGATTGTGCTGGATCAAGATTCACGGCACCTTTTACACTATGATTGTGCTGGATCAAGATTCATGGCACCTTCTACACTATGATTGTGCTGGATCAAGAATCATGGCACCTTCTACACTATGATTGTGCTGGATCAAGATTCATGGCACCTTTCATATGCAGACTGGCTGGGAATAATGATTCAGTGACGAGGGCTGAACAGATTGGATGCAGCATCCATGGTGGTCCTTAGCGTTGATGCTTTGCTCTCTGACTGTTCTCAGTGAATATCAGCAGCTTGTGTAGGTAATGGATTGTGGGCCTCGATAAACCGTTACACTTTTGACTGGTTCATATGCTTAAAAATCCTTGGCAGATTTCATCCTATGAATAAATGAAAGAGGTATATACTGCACACTGACCCCTGGAACAACTGCAGAGTTTTTTATGCACTTTCCTGACTAAAATAACACAGGAAATTAGTTTATATGCTGAACTTTATTAGCCATGGTACTGACATATTACATCAACATTAGGCAGTATACACATTTTCTGTATGACATCATTAAATAGTTCTAAAATGTGTTTTGCCCACTTTGGGTTAGTGTTTACACTACCTGCTGTCCAAAAGCAGAAAGATGTAGGGTTTGAAATGCATCAAGAAAGATGTGGCAAAAATTTAGTTTGATCAAGACATCATCATCATTGATGTTCTTTCTCCGCCAGATTAACAATTTGTTCCAGTCTGTTCTAGAGGTTTCTGATCAAATCTTTCATTACAGCCACAAACGTAGCAAGAAAAAAGAAAACACACTGCTTAAAACCAGCACATTGTCCAACCCAATGTTACTTGTACAACCTCAATATTTTGTACCAATATAGTACTTTCTGGGAGGATGGATGCAGCATGCTGAGCATCTCTGTTCATATTTGTTGTAGTGTTGTCTTTATATATGTTTGACCAGAGCCTAAATATAGGGTGACCATATTTTCAAATGCCCAAAACCAGGACCATTGTGTAACCACACATTAATGCACGCGCACATGTATGCACTTATGCACGCATGTTGGTCATCATGCGTGCATGTGGCTGGTGGAGCGGGGGGGGCACTGTGAGCGTTGATGAGAATTGTTGCTTTGTTACGCAGTTCTACAGAGTTGTTTGTTTGGCTCCGACTCGTATGTGGAAACATTACAGCATTATTATTATTGTTAGTGAATGTCGGAAACCGGGAAATGTTTGTGTTTTACAGATATTTGTCGGGACCTGGGACACCAGGCAAACCGGGACATCTGGTCACCCCACCTAAACACCAAGACCTAACAGAATGCCTTCATATTTATTTTTAATCAGATAGTTTAACTACTGCACACATTATTTCATGATTCTGCACTGCGGTTGTAGATAGTCAGTGCACTCAGTTGGAAAGTTAACAGTATTATTCAGCTATATATATATATATATATATATATACAGTGAGGGATCTTTTTTTTTTATCCCCTGATTTTGTGCATTTACCCACTGACAAAGACATTATCAGTCTATAATTTTAATGGTAGGTTTACTTGAACAGTGAGAGACAGAATAACAACAAAAAAATCCAGAAAAAGGCATGTCAACATTTTTATAAATTGATTTGCATTTTAATGAGTGAGATAAGTATTTCTGCAAAACATGACTTAGTACTTGCAGGAAAAACCCTTGTTGGCAATCACAGAGGTCAGACGTTTCTTGTAGTTGGCCACCAGGTTTGCACACATCTCAGGAGGGATTTTGTCCCACTCCTCTTGGCAGATCTTTTCCAAGTCATTAAGGTTTCGAGGCTGACGTTTGGCAACTCGAACCTTCAGCTCCCTCCACAGATTTTCTGTGGAATTAAGGTCTGGAGACTGGCAAGGCCACTCCAGGACCTTAACGTGCTTCTTCTTGAGCTACTCCTTTGTTGACTTGGCCGTTTGTTTTGGGTCACTGTCATGCTGGAATACCCATCCACGATCCATTTTCAATGCCCTGGCTGAGGAAAGGTTCTCACCCAAGACTTGAAGGTACATGGCCCTGTCCATCGTCCCTTTGATGCAGTGAAGTTGTCCTTCCCCTTAGCAGAAAAACACCCCCAAAGCATAATGTTTCCACCTCCATGTTTGACGGTGGGGAAGGTGTTCTTGGGGTCATAGGCAGCATTCCTCCTCCTCCAAACACGGTGACTTGAGTTGATGCCAAAGACCTCGATTTTGGTCTCATCTGACTACAGCACTTTCACCCAGTTCTCCTCTGAATCATTCAGATGTTCATTGGCAAACTTCAGATGTGCCTGTACATGTGCTTTCTTGAGCAGGGGGACATTGCGGGCGCTGCAGGATTTCAGTCCTTCACAGCGTAATGTGTTACCAACTGTTTTCTTGGTGACTATGGTCCCAGCTGCCTTGAGATCATTGACAAGATCCTCCTGTGTAGTTCTGGGCTGATTCCTCACTGTCCTCATGATCATTGCAACTCCACGAGGTGAGATCTTGCATGAAGCCCCAGACAGAGGGAGATTGACAGTTCTTTTGTGTCTCTTCCATTTGCGAATAATCTCACCATCTGTTGTCACCTTCTCAACAAGCTGCTTGGCGATGGTCTTGTAGCCCATTCCAGCCTTGTGTAGGTCTACAATCTTGTCCCTGACTTCCTTGGACAGCTCTTTGGTCTTGGCCATGGTGGAGAGTTTGGAATCTGATTGATTGATTGCTTCTGTGGACATGTGTCATTTTTACAGGTAACAAACTGAGATTAGGAGCACTCACTTTAAGTATATAAAAGTATATAGTATAAGTATATATATAAAAATGTTGACAAGCGTTTTTCTGCATTTCTTTTTGTTGTTATTCTGTCTCTCACTGTTCAAATAAACCTACCATTAAAATTATAGACTGATAATTTCAGTGAATGAACGTACAAAATCAGCAGGGGATCTAATACTTTTTTTCCCTCACTGTATATTTATATATATATGTAGTTTAAAGCTGAATATTGATTGCCAGTGCATTCAGATAGGTTGTTCACATAGTATAAAGATTGCCAGTGCATTCAGTTGGGTGGTTTACATAGTAGCTAGCCAGTGCATTCAGTTGGGTGGTTTACATAGTAGCTAGCCAGTGCATTCAGTTGGGTAGTTTACAGCAGTATACAGCCAGTGCATTCAGTTGGGTGGTTTACATAGTAGCTAGCCAGTGCATTCAGTTGGGTAGTTTACAGCAGTATACAGCCAGTGGATTCAGTTGGGTGGTTTACATAGTAGCTAGCCAGTGCATTCAGTTGGGTGGTTTACATAGTAGCTAGCCAGTGCATTCAGTTGGGTAGTTTACAGCAGTATACAGCCAGTGCATTCAGTTGGGTAGTTTACAGTAGTAAATAGATAGACAGAGCATTCACCTGGGTAGTTTACAGAAGTATACAGCCAGAGCATTCAACTGGGTAGCTTACATTAGCAATTACATTACAATGTTACGAAAGTATAGGGACTCACCGTCAAAGATCTCCAGCTCATCAAACTGCCGACTGGTCTGGAAGTGTTCTATGGTGAAGGTGATGTTGAAGCCCGGCTCAACTTTGACCACCCAGGAACAGGACTCAAAGTGGGGGAAGCCATTTCCAGGGGACTGGCTCATGATTACCCCAGTGGAAGCCGTTAGGACCTCATTCATTGGACACGTCACTGTGGGGGAGACAGGGAAGCCAGGCAACAGTCAGAAAACAAATGTCTTGTAGGCTACGTCCTTTTGGAATTCCGTTGTATCTAATCTTTAGTGACTTGGAAGAGGTACAGTCAACCCACTGTAAGGTGATATTGTGTGTTCAGTCGTTTCAGCAGGGGGTCTGGGATAGTCATAGGACAAGTTGTAGACCGAGAGACATTCAGCCAATAATAAAATCATGTAGGATGTTTTTCTGAAGACTTAAAGTCATGTACAGTAACTGCACTGGTACTTCTAGCAAACAGTCACAAACTGACTCTGTACTGGTACTTCTAGTAAATAATCACAAACAGACTTTGTACTAGTACATCCTGTAAATAGTCACAAACTGACTTTGTACTAGTACATCCTGTAAATAGTCACAAACTGACTTTGTACTAGTACATCCTGTAAATAGTCACAAACTGACTCAGTACTGGTACTTCCTGTAACAAATAATAAACTGACTTTGTACAGGTACTTCCTGAAAATAGTCACAAACTGACTGTCTGTTCTTTCAAATCCTTGTGTTGAATGTGCGTCGTCTTTGTTTTACAGAAACGGGGCGAGAAAAAAATGCCTTTTAATTAACTGTGTTAAGGTGTGAGATGAGTAATAGTTTAACAAACAGTAGAAATATTTTTGATACATTTGATAGCAGCTGATCTTAAGTAGCATTTGGTCAGATGTCATACGGCGAGAGTCCTCAGTAACCTTGGGTGTGATCTACTGCAGTGTAATCACTAAACACAAACCCAGGTTGAGTCTCAAGTGCTGCACAACTATTGGGAACTGTGCCAAATAACCCATTAGGAAGTTAAAGAGACACAGGTCCGGGGACAGAGCTCCTCCACGTTATAAAGCAGTATAAGACATACCGCTCTAGACACATTCAGGGCGTTCACATATTTTTCTTACATGAAGGGACTGAAGTCAAAATGAAGCTTACAGCTTCCAATGCTTTTGAAGGTGAGCAAAATTAAACGTGACGTGTTCTACAAAGTGTGTGTGTGTTTGTGATTGTGTGTGTGTTTTGACTATGTATGAACCCCAGAGATCTGCAATGTGGCCATCTGTCACACACTTCCCAATTGGTATTCCCCACCTGGTTTCTATCATTGGTATTCCCCACCTGGTTTCTATCATTGGTATTCCCCACCTGGTTTCTATCATTGGTATTCCCACCTGGTTTCTATCATTGGTATTCCCCCACCTGGTTCCTATCATTGGTATTCCCCACCTGGTTTCTATCATTGGTATTCCCCACCTGGTTTCTATCATTGGTATTCCCCACCTGGTTTCTATCATTGGTATTCCCCACCTGGTTCCTATCCGTGACATTTTCCATATAGTTTTACCCTGGAATGATCAGACATTCCAGAAAGTAACCAAAAATAAATGATCTCAAGCCTGCCACTCCTTCCTTCAGAGCTGTCTCTCACTCTCACTCTTTACATCTCTCTACCCCTGACTGCAAAGCAGAAGCCCTCAAATGACCAATAACAGGCAAGAATAGACCGTACATTGTTTACGCTTTTGTACGCAGACACACACACACACACACACAGACAAACACACAGAGAAAAACACTGAGACAAAGAGATACACACACACACACACACAGACAAACACACAGAGAAAAACACTGAGACAAAGAGACACACGCAAGCACAGAGTTACACCACTCCACAGGTTTCAGGCAAATGAAAACTGGTAGATGTAATACTAAAACAGCGAGTTAGTCACCTAAATCAATAATAACACAATGTTCATAGTTTGTCTTTAGCTATACAATGGTTGAAATGTTCAGACAAGACGGTTTCTCACTCTCACTGTCTCAATTTAATTAAAATGGGATTTATTGGCATGGAAGTTACAACTGAACAACATTGCCAAAGCATTTTGCATTGTAACGATAATCATAAAAGAAAGTCCATCCAATTATTAACAACATTCTATATACAGCTCCGGAAAGAATTTAGAGACCACTACAACTTTTTCTTTCCTTTCCAAAAAATGTGAAAAGGAAGGTTTTGAGTGAGGAATAGAAGGGTTAAAAATAAGAGCAAATTGAACGCTTCTTTTCCTCACTCAAAACTTTCCTTTTCAACTTATTTGGAAAGGAAAAAAAAAGGTGCAGTAGTCTCTTATTTTTCTCCGGGGCTGTATATACTTTTAAATACAATATACATATACCCATTTCATTATTTTGTGTGTGTGTGGTTGTGTATCTAGGTGTATGCTGTTTGTGTGTGTAAGATTATTGGGTGCAGGGTTATTCTCTCTTTCTCTCTTTCTCTCTCTCTTTCTCTCTCTCTCTCTCTCTCTCTTTCTCTGCCTCCATGTCATTTTGTTTTTTTCTCTCATTCCTCCTTAAAATCAATCTATGTTAAGTTTCTTTAAGAGTCTGCTGATATGTTGAGATGCCGTGATCACCTCCATTAACTAATCTATTGAGTTAGAGGATCAGATTGAGAAACTTGAGAAAATGGATATGCCTTTAAAATGCAGTAAAATGTTGAACCCATGTGATAAGAGAATGGATATGTCTTAAAACTGCAGTAAAGAGTTGAGCCCATGTGATTGGAGAATGAATATGTCTTAAGACTGCAGTAAAGAGTTTAGCCCATGTTATTGGAGAATGGATATGTCTTAAAACTGCAGTAAAGATTTGAGCCAATGGGATTAGATAATGTGTATGTCTTAAAACTACAGTAAAGAGTTGAGCCCATGTGATTGGAGAATGGATTTTTCTTAAAATTGTAGTAAAGATGTGAACCCATTAATGGCTAAACTGGTCACATGCTGCCGAATGTACACATTGAACCCTCTAGTAAGCTCAGGATTTTAACCATTTCACTGAGCCTGAGGTGAGACACTGGGCCTGAGGTGAGACACTGGGCATGAGGTGAGACACTGAGCCTGAGGTGAGACACTGAGCCTGAGGTGAGACACTGGGCCGGAGGTGAGACACTGGGCCGGAGGTGAGACACTGGGCCGGAGGTGAGACACTGGGCCGGAGGTGAGACACTGGGCCGGAGGTGAGACACTGGGCCGGAGGTGAGACACTGAGCCTGAGGTGAGATACTGAGCCTGAGGTGAGACACTGAGCCTGAGGTGAGATGTTCTCTCGAGACAGGAGCACTCACATAGACAGCCTTGGCAGGGTCTCCATTTCAGAAGTGACACACAGATCAGACATCCCAGCTGTTTAAATTGAAACCAACATTCATATCAAGAAAAGTGTGCATGAACCTGACAATATCTGTCTAACCTCGATAACTACAGAACAAGTCCACAAACAAATGTCTATTCCTCCTCTTTCCTCATCACCTGAAAGCAGGAAAGACGGTATACTATTAAAGAAAGCAACAGATAGTGGTCTAGAACTCTCTACGGTTCCTGTGATGGTTCGCTAGTGAGCAATGACCCCGTGACCTTCAGACATTTCTGGACCCTCTGACAGAGAGGAGTGACAGGAGCCAGTAGAGTTATGTCTCCACTCATTCCCTGGTGCAGTCCCAAACACTAAACCAAACAGCATGGTCCATTTACTAATGCTTTTGAACAAAGTCCTCTAGAAGTGATGCACTTGATAGGGGTTACAGTGGGGTTTGGGAGACACACCCACTAATCCAGTTTGAGATTCGTTGTCACGGTGAGACAGTAAACAAAGGTATTAGAACTGTAATCTGACAGTGAGTAAAATGGGGGGGCTTGGAGACATGTCTAGATTCTGTCCCGATAACTCCTCAGAAGGATTGTGTTGGATTTAAAAATAGTTTCATTTTGCATTGTCTGACGCTGTGGGAATGTTAATAACTCAGAAGACAAAAATGAAGCTGACAAGTCTTCACACCCACTTCATACAAAAAAAGAGACAGTCGTCGACAGAACAAACCAATGCATCACATTGTGTTGCTCTAATGAATCCACAGAGGATGCAGACTGGTACCACAACAGGGTGATCCAGCCTGAGGAGGACCAGCTCCTAGCTGTTTACCAGACAACAGGGTGATCCAGCCTGAGGAGGACCAGCTCCTAGCTGTTTACCAGACAACAGGGTGATCCAACCCGAGGAGGACCAGCTCCTAGCTGTTTACCAGACAACAGGGTGATCCAGCCTGAGGAGGACCAGCTCCTAGCTGTTTACCAGACAACAGGGTGATCCAGCCTGAGGAGGACCAGCTCCTAGCTGTTTACCAGACAACAGGGTGATCCAGCCTGAGGAGGACCAGCTCCTAGCTGTTTACCAGACAACAGGGTGATCCAGCCTGAGGAGGACCAGCTCCTAGCTGTTTATCAGACAACAGGGTTAGGAGATGCAAGGAGAGGATGTCTATTAACAACACAGAGTAATGAATGTTATTAGAGGCCTTAGAGGGGAGGGAGGGAGGGAGGGAGGGAGGGAGGGAGGGAGGGAGGGAGGGAGGGAGGGAGGGAAAGGGTATAGAAAGAGAGAGAGAACAGGAGGGGATGTGTGCACTAGAATACAGAAAGTATTTGGTTAACCTCATCACCATGGAGACTGGATACAAGACTTGAAAACACATCTGTCATATGAGTGTCAGTGTGTGTGTGTGTGTGTGTGTATGTGCATGTGTGGGTTGATGTGTATGTGTATATGTATGAGTGTGTGTTCATGTCTATGTGCATGTGTGTGTATGTTTATGTGTCCATGCGTATGTGTATGTGTGTGTATGAGTGTGTGTGTGTGTTCATGTGTATGTGCACGTGTGTGTATGAGTGTGTCTGTGTATGTGTGTGTATGAGTGTGTGTACGTCGGTGTATGTGTGCGGGTGTGTGTGTGTTTTTAAGAGTATTCCAAAATATGCCCAGAAGCAACGAATATACAGTCCATGTAGACACTGTTTCCCTGAGTGAACAGAGCGACACCTACCCCTGCCAAAACATCAACACGAACTTCCTCACCCTCAAAAAGAACAACTTCCTAGCCTCCAGCCAAATGTATGACCACATTAAAGACACACAGAGCATTCGTCGCTGTTTGCACAGAGCCCCCCACAAAACATCAAACAATGTCAAATGTCGTTGACTTCCAACACGCTTGTGGCCGAGCGAGCGCTGAGATGACAAGCACGGTGAAATGAGCATACAAGAACACGTCTTGATCATCAACACGTCTGCAATGGCTAAAGTTGATTGCGACAAGGCAAAGGCCATGATCACCCCTCGAAAGTCAGACAAACACAACCCACCTAGAATGACAGGCAGGCACCAGAAGATTCACCGATGAGAGAACAGGAGGACTCCCTCCAAAACTACAAGAGGACGTTGGTGCCATGTGGATGATGATGTGATTTCCTGCAGACCAAATACATTAGACACTGTTGTTGTGAAGGAGGTCTGAGCCAAGCGCTCATTCAGGAAGTGGGCTGCTCATCTGACCTCTGGCCTGGCTGTCGGAATGTGGGTGAGGCTGTTCAGGCAGGTGTTGTAAACTATAGATTGACTGTACGAGGCCAATAGATTGACTGTACGAGGCCAATAGATTGACTGTACGAGGCCAATAGATTGACTGTACGTGGCCAATAGATTGACTGTACGTGGCCAATAGATTCACTGTATGTGGACCTGTAGATTCACTGTATGTGGACCTGTAGATTTACTGTATGTTGGACCTGTAGATTGACTGTTTGTGGACCTGTAGATTCTCTGTTTGCTGACCTGTAGATTCACTGTATGTGGCCAGTAGATTGACTGTATGTGGACCTGTAGATTCACTGTACGTGGCCAGTAGATTGACTGTATGTGGACCTGTAGATTAACTGTACGTGGCCAGTAGATTGACTGTATGTGGACCTGTAGATTAACTGTACGTGGCCAGTAGATTGACTGTATGTGAACCTGTAGATTCAGTGTATGTGGACCTATAGATTCACTGTGTGTGGACCTGTAGATTTACTTGATGTGGACCTGTATATTCGCTGTATGTGGCTTGTAGATTGCAGGCCAACATCAGATAATCAGTGGTCATGGACAGCCTTTCTGTTTGAAGGAGAAGGCTCATCATTGAGCATCAATGCACATAGCGGCCTGTGTGTGTGTGAGTTTATTAATGTGTGTGTGTGTGTGTGTGTTTGTAGTGTGTGTTTATTAGTGTGTGTGTGTAGTGTGTATATTAGTGTGTTTAGTGTGTGTTTATTTGTGTGTGTGTGTGTAGTGTAGTTGTTCTAGAAGCAGTGATTTGATAGGTGCAGCTGCACACTGACTACCCTCTGAATTTCAATGAGGCATGGTCTCTCTGTCTGTCTGTCTGTCCGTCTCTTAATTCAATTCTCTCTTTTCCTCTCTCTCTTTCTCTCTTTCTTCCCTTTTCTCTGTCTCTTACTCTCGCTATAATTTCTATTTGATGCCTCTCACTCCCTCCCAGTCTCTTACCATCTTTATTTTTCTCTCCTTCTCATTCACTCCCTCTCCATGTGTCATCCCATCTCCCTGTCTCATCCCATCTCTCCCGCTGTCTCATGCCATCTCCCTGTCTCATGCCATCTCCCTGTCTCATCCCATCTCCCTGTCTCATCCCATCTCTCCCGCTGTCTCATGCCATCTCCCTGTCTCATGCCATCTCCCTGTCTCATCCCATCTCCCTGTCTCATGCCATCTCTCCCCCTGTCTCATGCCATCTCTCCCCCTGTCTCATCCCGTCTCCCTGTCTCATCCCATCTCCCTGTCTCATGCCATCTCCCTGTCTCATGCCATCTCCCTGTCTCATCCCATCTCCCTGTCTCATCCCGTCTCCCTGTCTCATCCCATCTCCCTGTCTCATCCCATCTCCCTGTCTCATCCCGTCTCCCTGTCTCATCCCGTCTCCCTGTCTCATCCCATCTCCCTGTCTCATCCCATCTCCCTGTCTCATCCCGTCTCCCTGTCTCATGCCATCTCCCTGTCTCATGCCATCTCCCTGTCTCATCCCGTCTCCCTGTCTCATCCCATCTCCCTGTCTCATCCCATCTCCCTGTCTCATCCCGTCTCCCTGTCTCATCCCATCTCCCTGTCTCATGCCATCTCTCTTCCTGTCTTACTCCATCTCTCGCTACCTCAAACCATCTCTCCCCCTGTCTCACCCCATCTTTTCCCCCTGTCTCATCCCATCTCTCTCCCTCTGTGTCTTTCTTTTAGCAACATTGTCAGCTGAATCTTTCACGTCATCCAGCATCAAGCCTGGTTTTCCCTCTTCTTATTTCAACCTCCACTGCTCCTCTTTCCTCCACTTTCCACCTCCCTTGCTCCACGCTCCTTCTGTCTCATCTTCCCCTGCTCACTTTTCTTCTATTAACTGCAGGATCCACTAATAGAATTTTCTCTCGCCCCCCTCACCTCTCACCCCCCCATATCTCAGTCCTCCACTAACCTCTCAACCCCCCATCACCTCTATGTCCCCCCCTTCACCACAGTCCCTCTACCTCTCTCTCCCTCAGGTTGTGAATGGGGTTAGTGTCAGCTGGAACTCTTGGCTCTGATTATAAAGACTCTATATTAGCGAGGTGCACAATTAGCAGACCAGATAAATGACAACATCCATGAAGAGTGAGCAGGCCAATGCTATTGGGACTGCAGAATCGTTTGAATGCACAGTAACTCATAATGAATCGTGGAAGTATTGACTCTTTCTGAATTGTTTTTGCTCACAATGAGTCCTCCGACTAATTCTTCAAACATCTCAAACAGTCCTCAGGATTTCCGTTCTAGTTTTTATCTCATTCTTTCCTCCTTCCCATCCCCTGCTCTCTTTCTCCCCAAGCTGAGGGCATTTGCATTTTTTCCAATTCATTATATTTTGTTAATTTTGTGAGGTTTCATTCGCCAAACAGCTGCGACCCTACCCAAATGAGCGCGAGTTGGGGCGGTGGGGTTATGGAGGGGTAGAGAATGAGATCGAGAGATAGAGAGGAACTACAGAGTAGAGATTGAAACACAGCTATGTTCCCCTGAGGAGCAGAACCTTCCTCCCCACCACAGCTATGTTCCCCTGAGGAGCAGAATCTCCATCCCCACCACAGGATCACAGCACCATGGGAACATGACTACCATGCGGTCCATGGGGAGGAACGTCATGGAGACGTAGAAACAGCCCCCCAAGGGGAGAGCCAACATAACAACACAACAGCCGAGCTGAGATGGGGCCGCTACATCTACCAGAACAAGTGAACGAGCAGACCGATGGGACTAAAAGAAACAGAGAAACAGAAGACTGAGGGGGAGAGAGCGCGGGGGGGGGGGGGCGAGGGGGGAGGCAGAGAGCGGGAGAGAGAAGTGGCACTGAACCACAGGAGGAGATGATGATGAAAAGGTGATACGAGCAGTGCTGAACCTCACCAGGAAAATGTTTCACACCGCACACACAACACAAACGCACACACACACAACCATGTACACATACACACCCCATCTACACATATACAATGTACACACACACACACACACACACACACACACACACACAAAACCATGTACACACACAGAGCCATACACACGCGCACACGCACAACCATCTACACACACAAAACCATGTACACAAACACACACACACTTGTGGCAGGAAAGTCTGGCTAGTAACCTGGATACACCTCTGATGACCTTCATGTATTAGAGAGACCAGGGTGAAATAGCTGGTGGACATTGTTTCAAACAGTCAGTCAGACATTCAGTCAGACAGACAGACAGACAAGTGTTATGGGATCAGAGTTAAGTGTGATGGGGTCAGAGGTCACTGACAGGTGTTGCATTTTCCAGTTTTGATGTGATCTGTCTGCGTCCCTCTGAAAATAAATCCCTCTTTCAAAGGATCAATGAAGAGACATTTCCTGAAGTCAGGATGAGATTGAGATTAAGATTGCGCCCTCAAGGTTAAAGTCTGCTCCTATGAGGCCAGGAAACAGTCAGATTAAAGTGTCAGTATAGATCAGTGCTGATCTAGCATCAGGCCTTATCTAATTCATTAGGATCTGAAAGGTTAAACAGATCCTAGATTAGCACTCCTATTATAAGAGGCTTTGTAGAGTTGAGCTAACCTTTCACCAGAGCTGGGGCTGGGGCTTTGTGTGTAGAGTGTGTAAGTTAACCTCTAACCTTTCTGAGCCAGAGCTAAAACCTTTACAAATGTCTCTTTTACATCTTCACAACTAAAACCTCAGAGGAAGCCTGGTCTTTAATTAGCAAACCGTACCGTCCGTATATTTACCGGAGGGCCTGAGAAAGACGTGTGGGTGGGTGGGTGGGTGTATGAATGAGTGTCAGGTGTGTAGAAGTAAATTGTACCATCACAGGAGGGTGGAGGCCCCTGGAACTCCAGATGAGTGCCAAGATGACAGGTTAGGATGCTGTTACCACTGAGCTGGTAGCCTGGAAGGCATCTGTAACGCACTATGTCTCCTGTACACAGAGAGCGGAGGGAGGCACAGGGAGAAAGGAGCAGGGGCATGGAGAGAGAAGGGAGGGACAGTGAGAAAAGAAGAGGGAGGGACAGAGAAAGAGGAGGAGGAACAGTGAGAGAAGGAGGGACAGGGAGAGAGGAAGGAGAGACATGAAAGGAGGAAGAGACAAGAGAGGAGAGAAGAACAGAGAGAAAGAAGGGACAGACAGGGAGAGAGGAAGGAGAGACAGGGAGAAAGGAGAAGAGACAGGGAGAAAGGAGGGACAGACAGGGAGAAAGGAGGAGAGACAGGGAGAAAGGAGGAGAGACAGGGAGAAAGGAGAAGAGACATGGAGAAAGGAGAGACAGACAGGGAGAAAGAAGAGACAGGGAGAAAGGAGGGACAGACAGACAGGGAGAAAGGAGAAGAGACAGGGAGAAAGGAGGGACAGACAGGGAGAAAGGAGGGACAGACAGGGAGAAAGGAGGGACAGACAGGGAGAAAGGAGAAGAGACAGGGAGAAAGGAGGAGGGAGCATAATTAGTAACCATGGTGGTTTTGTCCTTATTGATTGTTCTATTTAGTATTCTAGTATTTGTTTTTATTCTATTGCATTTTTATATTTTTTTCTTTGTCTTTGTAAAGCACACTGAATTGCTGCTGTGTATGAATTGTGCTATATAAATAAACTCTATTGAAGTTACAAAGCAGAGCCTAAAAGGTATATACCTGCATGTTTAATACATGGTCTGTTAGCTTGAATTATTAGACGTCAGAAAATTCTAAAGATTTTTAGTTTGGAAATGGAGTAGGGCTGACCCCATTTAGTCAACTGGTCGATGGTTTGGTCAATAGGTTGTTGGTTGTCCGACACGGTTTGAGTCTCGGAAATAGATTCGTTTTTTTCAGAGAATGAGACACCTGTTTGATCTGCACCTGTCTCGGGACAAATCCATTTCATGTTTTGGAGAAAATGTGCTGCTTCCTAAAAAGCACGGCCTATTGACCATGACACCAATTTCCAAGTTGCACATTTTTATATTTAAATTGTCAATTATCCAAGCCACAAACCGCACAATCTCTCTCTATTTTGAGTTATCTGCAGCAGTTGACGAAGGTCCAATGAGACAACAACCTTCCACAAAACCAGATTTGAATATTTTATCTATGGGTGGAGAAGTGAAGTACAGAGAAATACTGTTCTTTGATGCAAAATACTTTCTTATTTTTGTCAGGGACAGACCTAAAAGGCATACTTGAGGTTTAGGTTATATAAAAACCTCCTGCTAATGACGAATAGAAAAATTGACACAAAAAGTGGCTTTTAACTGTAAATGCAACGGTTGTCATAAGGCAATTTGACTTTTCTTCATACTAGTTGGAAATTGTCTATATCTTTAACAACTTATGATTATTTTTGTAATAATATACCTATCTAATAGATTTTCCTGGCTGCAGTGCAAGCGTGAGACATGATCCACTGTCATGACAGATACATTATGTTCATTTTGTGAGCCTTTTATTTACTTGAAGGGTCCATTTCATGTCATGACACATACAGAAAGATGTTATCCTTAAACGGAATTTGTATGACATAATCTTTTAAATGTGCAGACCAAGTATTTCAAAGATAATTATTTCTAGCTAAATATTTAGACCACATTTTATAATATTCCTAGTTTTGCTATGCGTTACATCAATTCATAAATCTTCAGCTTCAACCACAGACAGTTTCACTGTTACCAGTCTGATATATTGACACCTTTGACTTGCAAAAACACATATTTAATACATTAATATTATCATGAGTGACCATTTGGGACAAAGTCTGTCTGATTAACTCGTTATATCAAGTTTCCCCACTGAGTCATGTTAAGGAGTGTTTTTTTCTGAGACAGATGTTAAGGAAGGCTAGACTGTGTTTGTATGTGTGTGTGTGTGTGTGTGTGTGTGTGTGTGTATGTGTGTGCACGCATATCCACCCACCAATTTTAAATTCCTTGCTGGCCATTAGGATCTCTGCATTGGGGATGATTGGCGGAGGCAAGCAAAACTGCAGTCTGTACGCTGAAGATGACAGGATGAAAAACATGTTATCATCTCTAGTCTGTTAGAATGGCAGTCTGTACGTTGAAGATGATAGGATGAAAAATATGTTATTATCTCTAGTCTGTGAGAATGGCAGTCTGTATGCTGAAGATGACAGGATGAAAAACATGTTATTATCTCTAGTCTGTTAGAATGGCAGTCTGTATGCTGAATATGACAGGATGAAAAACATGTTATTATCTCTAGTCTGTTAGAATGGCAGTCTGTACGCTGAATATGACAGGATGAAAAACATGTTATCATCTCTAGTCTGTTAGAATGGCAGTCTGTATGCTGAATATGACAGGATGAAAAACATGTTATTATCTCTAGTCTGTTAGAATGGCAGTCTGTACGCTGAAGATGACAGGATGAAAAACATGTTATTATCTCTAGTCTGTTAGAATGGCAGTCTGTACGCTGAAGATGACAGAATGAAAAACATGTTATTATCTCTAGTCTGTTAGAATGGCAGTCTGTATGCTGAAGATGACAGGATGAAAAACATGTTATTATCTCTAGTATGTTAGAATGGCAGTCTGTACGCTGAATATGACAGGATGAAAAACATGTTATCATCTCTAGTCTGTTAGAATGGCAGTCTGTATGCTGAATATGACAGGATGAAAAACATGTTATTATCTCTAGTCTGTTAGAATGGCAGTCTGTCTGCTGAAGATGACAGGATGAAAAACATGTTATTATTTCTAGTCTATCAGAAGGGGATGTAAAACATGTTATAACATATGAATGAAGATGATGAAACATACCTTGATAGTTGATTCGAAACAGTCCACCTTTCTCTGTGTTGCTACGGAAACGTACAAGGACCTGATTGGACGTACTGCTGGCGGGTTCATTAGGCTCGCCCTCCGTAAACACGCCAAGTTTCCTTGCCGTTTCCTGGGGGCCATCCCTAAGCGGCGACAGAGGAAGAGTCAAAGGTGAAAATGAAGTAGGTTCATTAAAACTAAGTTTTAAAGACAGCAAACATTCTTCAGTGTGACTTGGTCTTCCAGGAGGACTCAGAAAGCCTATATAAATCTTGTTTTTACCGGTCATCTTGGTCAAGAATTAAAGAACCAAACAAGTCAGCAGCTTGAGTTCAGATTTTAACAAACTCTAATTCCTATTCCCCAAATTACAGTACCCTCTGAAACTAATGTAATCCAAAATGCAAACATATGACCCAAATCAACCAATGACAGTTCTGGAAACCACTTTCACCCATTTCAGCTCCGACTCGCTTCCAGTAGCAATGGCCCTTGGAAACAAACATTACTGCCTTGGCACTCGAAATATCAAACATGGCAGCCAAAGTCCTCCTCAGATTCCTCCTCTCCGAAAGGTCTCTCCCTCCCTTCTTCTCTCTCCCTCTCCAACTTCTCCATCTCTAACCCTCCATCTCCCTCAGCCCTTCTCCCTCCATCTCCCTCAGCCCTTCTCCCTCCATCTCCCTCAGCCCTTCTCCCTCCCCCTCAGCCCTTCTCCCTCCATCTCCCTCAGCCCTTCTCCCTCCATCTCCCTCACCCCTTCTCCCTCCATCTCCCTCAGCCCTTCTCCCTCCCTCCCCCTCAGCCCTTCTCTCTCCCTCTCCCTCACCCCTTCTCTGTCCCTCCCCCTCAGCCCTTCTCTCTCCCTCTCCCTCAGCCCTTCTCCCTCCCCCTCAGCCCTTCTCTCTCCCTCTCCCTCACCCCTTCTCTCTCCCTCCCCCTCAGCCCTTCTCCCTCCATCTCCCTCACCCCTTCTCCCTCCATCTCCCTCAGCCCTTCTCCCTCCATCTCCCTCAGCCCTTCTCCCTCCATCTCCCTCAGCCCTTCTCTCTCCCTCTCCCTCACCCCTTCTCCCTCCATCTCCCTCAGCCCTTCTCCCTCCATCTCCAACCTCTCTATCTCTTTCCCTCCCAGTCTTCAATTCCAAAACCATCTGTCTCTAGCTGTCAGCATGTGTGTGTGCGCGTGTGTGTGTGTTTGCTCTGGTTGTGTGTGTCTGGCCATCATCTTCGCTATCCCAGATTACACACCAGCTCTGAAAACGCACCACTAGGAGATGATTCACTGGATACGCCCCAAATGCACTACCGTGGGTCCCTGTGGGCAGGACGAGGGCCCTGTAGGACGCAGGGTGATACTGGAGATGCAGAGGTGCTGCAGCCATAACTTATCCCCTAAGAGGCTCAGTGACTGGCACACTAACAGCAGTGCTAAATGGAAACTGGGGGACGTGAGACCGGCCATTTTGGCTCTTGAGGAGACGAGTGGGTTGGAAAGAGATGGAGGCAGAGAGCGATGAGAGGGAGAGGAGGGAAAAAACAGGGAAGTGAATGGAATAGAGAGAGATATGACATTACTGCACTCCAGTACAAGCCTCTCTACCACAGCTGTCTAATAAGCCTAGGGCTGGTTTAATGTTCTTTTGTAAACTTAAAAACTGTTCAACTGCTGACTTGGTCCATCTGTAAATACCTGTTTTTCCACCTGTTTCCACAGCAACTAAATCCAAGTGGAAAGTCTTTCTTCCATTTCTGGACACATGGACGTATGAGGTTCTGTTGCATGTTCCACGTTTGGTTCAGCTTTGGCTTTTTCATAGGTGGCCTCACTCAACACGGTTGACGTAAGGATGGCAAGTTGGCCCTGACGTTGCAAAGAAGCCCCACACCATGATGCCACCGACGCCAGCCTCCTCACTATACCTAAGACTCTAAATGGCTGTTTCCACACCTGCCTGATTTTATGGACCCACATGGTTTTGGGTTCGTCTCAGGTATGAGCTGCCTTCAATGCATTTCAGAGATGTTTTGAGTTTATTTGGTGTTTTATCAAACAAGATGAATAAATCACACTTAAATATTGTAAATTATACTGTAATTGATTTATTGAGAATAAGCTTGAATAATATTCCCAACAGTTCTTTCAGGTCTTACTGTATGACTGAGATGGGATTAAACTAGGTCTAGCCCTTGGAGGTCGTATGCATATAGCAGGGATGGGCAGATTCCTTTCCTGTTCAAGATCTTTGTCAAAACCAATTTGCAGAACTGATTCAAAACCATGAATGTCTAGAATAGGATGTATTTCCTACCATTATGGTGAAACTACCAGTATAATTCTTTACTGAGCTGCATATGAAATCAGGTGACCTTGAGCCGACCAATAGGAGAGGACGGAGGCCGCTGATGTTAGGTCCTGGACACAGACCCTGTTCTAAGCGATGAGGTTTCCCCTGCAGTCCACTCACCAGACAGTGATGAAGTCGTGGGGCCCGTGGACCTGCAGCAGGGTGAAGTTCAGTCGCACACCCAGGCCAGGGGCCACGCTGATCAGCCACGTGCAGTCAGCCGACCCGGGGTACTCCTCTGGATAGCCAGGAGAGAACACGGTCCCATTGTCAGACGTGATGTTTCCCCCACAGGGCACTGGGGAGAGGAGAGGGGCACCACAGTGCATGAATACAACCACACAAAAGATACATTTTCCTGTGTAGGAGAATCTCCCCTCCCCTCTTTTTCCTCCCTCATCTCCCTTTCCTTTCCTCCATCTTCCCCTCTTTCTGTCGTTCTGTTTCTCCCTCTCTTCTTGGCGGTGGTGGTGGAGCAGTTGTCAGGGCTGGAGATTAACCAAGAAAAGCCTGTTAGCAGGCGAAGGCCCTGTTGGAGTGTTCCATGGAGATAAGGACATAACCACATCCTTGTGGAGACAGTGTGGGGCGGGGGCAGAGGCGGAGAGGGGGAGGGATGTCAGGGGGGGATATTGGGCAGACAGCGATAGTGTCTGGGCAACTGAAGAGTGTGCGTGGGTTGGGGTGCGGTTGGAGACAGTAGCTATGACAACGAAACATCCATGTAAGAACAGGCCTTCAGGAGCTACTCCCTGAGCCACAGGACAGATCTCCAGGTCAGGGCTGCATAGTCCCTATTCCCCCTCACTGTCTGACTGCCTGGTGGTTCACTCACCCCCTCACACACACACACACACACACACACACACACACACACATACAAACACACACACAAACACTTAAGCCCTCCCAGGAATGCTGGAGTTCAACAGATACATGGATGTCATGTTCCCAGGTCATAAGGACGTTCCCACGAAAAACTAAAAAATGGTGTTGAACCCCTGGTAGCATTCCTGCTACACCCCTGGACATCCTGCTGGAAAGCATTATCATGCTCCTACAGACACTCAGTGAAGCCCAGGGCCTTTCAGCTGCCATGAAGATATCAGACCTACACCCTGTCTTTGAGATATCGGACCTACACTCTGTCCTCTGAAATATCAGACCTACACTCTCTGTCCACTGAGATATCGGACCTACACTCTGTCCTCTGAGATATCAGACCTACTCTCTGTCCTCTGAGATATCGGACCTACACTCTATCCTCTGAGATATCGGACCTAGACTCTGTTCTCTGAGATATCGGACCTACACTCTCTGTCCTCTGAGATATCGGACCTACACTCTCTGTCCACTGAGATATCGGACCTACACTCTGTCCTCTGAGATATCAGACCTACTCTCTGTCCTCTGAGATATCAGACCTAGACTCTGTCCTCTGAGATATCAGACCTACACTCTCTGTCCTCTGAGATATCAGACCTACACACTCTGTCCTCTGAGATATCAGACCTACACACTCTGTCCTCTGAGATATCAGACCTACACTCTCTGTCCTCTGAGATATCGGACCTAGACTCTGTCCTCTGAGATATCGGACCTACACTCTGTCCTCTGAGATATCGGACCTACACTCTGTCCTCTGAGATATCGGACCTACACTCTCTGTCCTCTGAGATATCGGACCTACACTCTCTGTCCTCTGAGATATCGGACCTACACTCTGTCCTCTGAGATATCAGACCTACTCTCTGTCCTCTGAGATATCAGACCTAGACTCTGTCCTCTGAGATATCAGACCTACACACTCTGTCCTCTGAGATATCAGCCCTTCACACTCTGTCCTCTGAGATATCAGACCTACACTCTGTCCTCTGAGATATCAGACCTACACTCTGTCCTCTGAGATATCAGACCTACACTCTGTCCTCTGAGATATCAGACCTACACTCTGTCCTCTGAGATATCAGACCTACACTCTGTCCTCTGAGATATCA
This sequence comes from Esox lucius, assembly GCF_011004845.1. Taxonomy (NCBI): domain Eukaryota; kingdom Metazoa; phylum Chordata; class Actinopteri; order Esociformes; family Esocidae; genus Esox; species Esox lucius. The sequence goes on along the minus strand of NC_047578.1, from coordinate 1,695,231 downwards.
GACCAACACTCTCTGTCCTCTGAGATATCAGACCTACATTAATGTTTTTATTGCATGTAAAGCATTTGTTTACATTGTTTAAATTTCTGTTAAAACAAGTTAAAACTATAATTAAAATATGCAAACCTGAAATTTTAAGAAAACTTTACAAACATTACATAATATGGTAAAATTTTGAGAAAAAAATTAACATGTTATATGTATTATATATGTTGTATGTATTTAATGTATTATATGTGTTGTATGTATTTCATGTGTTATACGTATTACATGTGTTATATGTATTATATGTTGTATGTATTTCATGTATTATATGTGTTGTATGTATTTCATGTATTATATGTATTACATGTGTTATGTATTATATGTGTTGTACTGTATGTATTTCATGTGTTATATGTATTACATGTGTTATATGTGTTATATGTGTTATATGTGTTGAATATATTTCATGTATTATATGTATAACTTGTGTTATATATATTATATGTGTTGTATGTATTTCATGTGTTAAATGTATTATATGCGTTGTATGTATTACATGTGTTATATGTATTTCATGTGTTATATGTATTACATGTGTTATATGTATTATATGTTGTATGTATTTCATGTATTATATGTGTTGTATGTATTTCATGTATTATATGTATTACATGTGTTATGTATTATATGTGTTGTACTGTATGTATTTCATGTGTTATATGTGTTACATGTGTTATATGTATTATATGTGTTGAATATATTTCATGTATTATATGTATAACTTGTGTTATATATTATATGTGTTGTATATATTTCATGTGTTAAATGTATTATATGTGTTGTATGTATTTCATGTGTTATATGTATTACATGTGTTATATGTATTTCATGTGTTATAAGTATTACGTGTTATATGTATTATATGTGTTGTATGTATTTCATGTGTTATATGTGTTATATGTATTATATGTGTTGTATGTATTTCATGTGTTATATGTATAACTTGTATTATATGTGTTATACGTATTACATGTGTTATATGTATTACATGTATTAAATATGTTAAAAATTAAGACACCACTGCACCTTTTTCTTTCCTTAGTTGAAAAGGAAGGTTTTTAATGAAAATAAAAATTAAGAGATCACTGCAAATTGAATGCTTCTGTTCCTCACTCACTTTCCTTTTCAACTTTTTTGGAAAGAAAATAAAAAGTTGCAGTGCTTATATGGGTTATATGTATTACATATGTTACATGTGTTATATGAAATACATGTGTTATAGCATAGCATAGCATAGCAGCATAGCATAGCATCATCTTCCGCTTATCCGGGGCCGGGTCGCGGGGGCAGCAGTCTAAGCAGGGATGCCCAGACTTCCCTCTCCCCAGACACTTCCTCCAGCTCTTCCGGGGGGACACCGAGGCGTTCCCAGGCCAGCCGGGAGACATAGTCCCTCCAGCGTGTCCTAGGTCTTCCCCGGGGTCTCTTCCCGGTGGGACGGGACCGGAACACCTTCCCAGGAAGGCGTTCCGGAGGCATCCGAAACAGATGCCCAAGCCACCTCAGCTGACCCCTCTCGATGTGGAGGAGCAGCGGCTCTACTCTGAGCTCCTCCCGGGTGACCGAGCTTCTCACCCTATCTCTAAGGGATCGCCCAGCCACCCTGCGGAGAAAGCTCATTTCGGCCGCCTGTATCCGGGATCTTGTCCTTTCGGTCATGACCCAAAGCTCATGACCATAGGTGAGAGTAGGAACGTAGATTGACCGGTAAATCGAGAGCTTCGCCTTGCAGCTCAGCTCTTTCTTCACCACGACAGACCGATACATCGACCGCATTACTGCAGAAGCTGCACCGATCCGTCTGTCAATCTCCCGTTCCATCCTTCCCTCACTCGTGAACAGGACCCCTAGATACTTAAACTCCTCCACTTGAGGCAGGCACTCTCCACCAACCTGAAGTGGGCAAGCCACCCTTTTCCGACTGAGGACCATGGCCTCGGATTTGGAGGTACTGATTTTCATCCCCACCGCTTCACACTCGGCTGCAAACCGTCCAAGTGCATGCTGAAGGTCCCGGCTTGAAGGGGCCAACACGACAACATCATCCGCAAAGAGCAGAGACGAAATCGTGTGGTCCCCAAACCTGACACCCTCCGGCCCCTGGCTGCGCCTAGAAATTCTGTCCATAAAAATTACGAACAGAACCGGTGACAAAGGGCAGCCCTGCCGGAGTCCAACATGCACAGGGAACAAGTCTGACTTACTGCCGGCAATGCGGACCAAGCTCCTGCTTCGGTCGTACAGGGACCTGACAGCCCTTAGCAAAGGACCCAGGACCCCATATTCCCGAAGCACTCTCCACAGGATGCCGCGTGGGACACAGTCGAATGCCTTCTCCAAATCCACAAAACACATGTGGACTGGTTGGGCAAACTCCCATGAACCCTTCATCACCCTGTAGAGGGTATAGAGCTGGTCCAGTGTTCCACGGCCTGGACGAAAACCACACTGTTCCTCCTGAATCCGAGGTTCTACTATCGTCCGTATTCTCCTCTCCAGAACCCTGGCATAGACTTTCCCGGGGAGGCTGAGAAGTGTGATCCCCCTATAGTTGGAACACACCCTCCGGTCCCCCTTCTTAAAAAGAGGGACCACCACCCCGGTCTGCCATCCCAGAGGCACTGTCCCCGACTGCCACGCGATGTTGCACAGGCGTGTCAACCAAGACAGCCCCACAACATCCAGAGACTTGAGGTACTCAGGGCGGATCTCATGTGTTATATGTATTACATGTATTATAAATTTTTTATATGTATTACATGTGTTATATGTGTTATGTTTTATATGTGTTATATGTATTACATATGTAATATGTGTTACAAGCAGCGCTGGACTTAGGATAAAATAAGTGCAGGAACTGACAAATCATCCAAATGTATATTCGCTAATAAGGCTTGTTCCAAAGTACACCATCCCAGATGACCTGTTTGCCTAAAACAGAAACTGGAACACTGTTTGCCTAAAATTAGGCAACTGTGGTTTCTGACACCTTTCTATCAGTACCAGCATGAACTTTTCAGCAATTTGAGCTACAGTAGCTCGTCTGTTGGATTGGACCACACAGCCAGCCTTCACTCCCCACGTGCATCAATGGACCATGGGCTCCCATGACCCTGTCGCCGGTTCACTGCTTTTCCTTCCTTGGGCCACTTTTGATAGGAACACCCCAAAAGAGCTGCAGTTATGGAGATGCTCTGACCCAGTCGTCTAGACAATAAAATGTGGCCGTTGTCAAAGTTGCTCAGATCGTTACACTAGCACAGTTTTCCTGCTTCTAATACATCAACTCTGAGGACAGAATATTCACTTGCGGCCTAATATATCCCACCTACTGACAGGAGCCATGATAATGAAATTATCAGTGTTATTCACTTCACCTGTCAGTGGTCATAATGTTATGGCTGATGGGTGTATCAGTGTTATTCACTTCACCTGTATGTGGTCATAATGTTATGGCTGATGGGTGTATCAGTGTTATTCACTTTACCTGTCAGTGGTCATAATGTTATGGCTGATGGGTGTATCAGTGTTATTCACTTCACCTGTCAGTGGTCATAATGTTATGGCTGATGGGTGTATCAGTGTTATTCACTTCACCTGTCAGTGGTCATAATGTTATGGCTGATGGGTGTATCAGTGTTATTCACTTCACCTGTCAGTGGTCATAATGTTATGGCTGTGTATGCCTTATATGTATTTTTTGTACTTTATGTATTATGTGTTATATATATTTTGTGTATTTTATGTATTATGTGTGTTATATGCATTATACACCTTGTATGTGTTATTTGTGTTTTATGTTGTATAGGTTTATTGTGGACTATAGTGAAATTAATTGTGTTATAGAGATGAGCTGGAGATTGGCTGGTTGGTGTAAAACATAAAGAGGCATTGCACACACTCACACACATACATTTACACACACTCACACACATACAAATGAGCACGTGCACACACACACAAATGCATACACACACACACACACAGACACATAAATGCACACACACGCACACACACACGCACACACATAAATGCATACACACACACACACACACACACATACATGCATACACACACACACATAAATGCATACACACACACACATAAATGCATACACACACACACACACACATAAATGCACACACAGACTCAGATGACACTCTCTGGTGAAATGTTTTCATCTGGTTCTTTCACCATCCAGTTACATACACACTCCTCCCTTTACCTCTCCTCCCATCTCTCCCATCTCCCTCTTTCCTCCCATCTCTCCCTCCCCTCTTCTCTCTCCCTATTCCAACCTCCTCTCTCCCATCTCCATGTCCCTCCGCTCTCTCTCTCTCTCTCTCTCTCCCACTCTCTCATTTCCACCTCCCTTTCCCCTCCTCTCTCTCCCATCTCCATGTCCCTCCCATCTCCCTCTCTCTCCCATCTCTCCCTCCCATCTCTCCCTCCCCTCCTCTCTCTCCATCTCATCTCCGTCCATCTCCCACTCCTCCCCACTCATTCAGCACATTCCCTAAGTCACTGGCGTTAGTATTGATTCTGGTGAAGGACTCTTGAGTCTACTAATGGAGGGCGGTAATGGAGGATAATTTGCATTATTCATGAGAGATAATCCAAACCTACGCACATTGGAGGCCTCCTGGAATCATGACACCATACTTCAGCTAAATAACAGGAAATGTGATATGAATACTTCTAGTAAGACAGCTATGTCCGTGTTCTACATTTTCCTCAGGTCAGTTTTTTTATTTATTTATTTACTGGAAGTATCCTGTCAACAAGGTTCACTGACGAATCGAATGTTAGCATAGGTTATAGCAGCGAATCAGATTGAGGGTATGTAAAGTGTTACCTTCGCAGCGAGGGAATGGACGGTCCCAATTGCGTGTGGTTCCGTGTTCACAGGTCAGGATGGAATGGCCCATCAACTGGTAACCAGGGATGCACTCAAAGGAAATGGATTGGCCCACGTTGTAGCCCGCCCCCACAACCACACCATACCGGAATGGCTCCGGGTCTGGACATTCTGCGAGCTCATAGGCTGGTTTGGAGAAAAGATGGGGCAGGGAGGGACGGAAGGATGTGGGGAGGAACGGACAGAAGGAGAGGCTGTAACAAAGCAGTGAAACAGGAGAAAAATAGCTGCCTTAAAATCAATTCCTGCAGACTTCTGTTTGCTGCATTTCCACATTCTGTACTTAAGAAAGCACAGCATCAGCCCCTCTCAAAAAGTTGTTTGTGGTAGCAGATCGTTTTTGAAAATACGGTGAGCGAAAATCATTATTTTTAACAGAACGTATTTCTGATGTGTCATACATTATGTACCCAGGAACATGCCTTCAAAATGCCTTTGATTCAAATGTTAATTAGCAGTTTTCCTAGAGCTGCTAATGCTAACATTCATGTGTGTGTTTTCCGGGGGTTTATTGAGTCAGAGATCTCACAGGAAGCCGCAAAAAGTGACGTCCACAACAAAGAAACAGATTCACTTTTTTTTCATCTTTTTTTTCTAGAACCAGGCTTTATTGTGGAACAATGAGGTAGAACCGTAATGTCTGCCTGGTATTGCCTGTCTTTTTAATGTTGACTAACTGAGCGACTGTACATGATCATATCACTACTCAGGCACTCCTAGAGATCCATGGAATGTGTTGGCAGTTGCTGGATTGTGTTGCCTGCAACAGTCGTCCAGTAATCTGGGTTGAAACATAGCAGTGGACACTGTAGCTAGGGAAATTACCCATGTTACATTGCAATTCTGATGTCTTCTGATAACATGCTGACATGTTGGATTTCTGTTTCTCGGGCCCATTTCAAAACTATCACCAACGCCTCCATAGACCCAGTGAGGTTTGCAGGCGGAGCCAGTGGGTCAGTGTAAGAACCTGTTGGTGGACAGATAGCGCTGCATTCACCACCACTGTAGGATAACCCATACAAGACAAACTGTCCCAGTTGAACGTGTCTGGCTACATCTGTCAGTAGATCAGTGACTTCCTGATTAACTGGGGAAAATGTGAAGACGGCCAGTGGAGATGAGCAGTGAAAGGTGACAGTAGACTGGCAGTGGAGACGGGCAGTGGAGATGAGCAGTGAAATGTGACAGTAGACTGGCAATGGAGATGGGCAGTGGAGATGAGCAGTGAAATGTGACAGTAGACTGGCAGTGGAGATGGGCAATGGAGATGGGCAGTGCAGATGAGCAGTGAAATGTGACAGTAGACTGGCAGTGGAGATGGGCAATGGAGATGGGCAGTGGAGACGGCAGTGGAGATGAGCAGTGAAATGTGACAGTAGACTGGCAGTGGAGATGGGCAGTGGAGATGAGCAGTGGAGACCTATTTTTGACATAATCTGTCACATGCAGTTTCTGTCATGTCTGACTATGTCCATGTAGATTCTGTCATGTATGACCATGTCCATGCAGATTCTGTCATGTCTGACTATGTCCATGTACCACGGAAAGAAAAAACATGCATAAACAAAGAGAAGAGCCTGCGGCCAAATCCACTGGAGCTGCTAGTGGAGTTAGTTTGATGCAGTCATCTAAATTATTCCCTATTTGTTTTTTCACAGGATACGAAACGGAACGGAAATGAGAGGGAGAGAAAGATTGGGAGAAAGATGAGCAGCCAATGAACCTTGAAGGCCTGGGATATAAAGATGACTAAAGAAAATGATTTCTCTGGATCAGAACATTCTCTGTGAAAGATAAGTCATGCAAGCACTAAAAAAAGGGGGCATTTCCAAAAATAATGCTTGGTTTATATGCTAATGTACACATCATTATGGAAATGCAAGATAGTACTTTTCAATTTGCCTCTCATTCTATGAATCACAATAAACTTCCCCATGTTCTGTGCTGCAGCTTCTCAGAAAAGTGTGGAGTTTCTGTTTTCCCTTTTCATTGGTATTGTGGGATGGAGAGAGGGAGGGACAGTGGTCTCAATCCAACCTGCCTTCATTACAGAGCTGGGAACTGTTTTCCTGTAGTTTTATAGAAATGTATGGACAGCAAGTTTTGATAGACTCTGATATAGCTGACAATGTAAGATCAGTAAATATGAAAGCCTTATGGGTTTTACATCAGCTCAGAAGTGATGCCAGTTTAATAAAACCATTTCATCCAAAGACAAATGTAGCCAAACTCCAACGAATGAGGATTTATCATTTTGCATTGACGGCCAGCGGTAAACATGTATTCCCTGATAAAATGGTGGGGGAGTTTCAGCAATAGATATTCAAGAAAGACTACTGCATGGCTCACAGATAGATAAATAAACGTTATATTATACATTTTATAGTTCAGTCCAAGTTAATCTTTCATACATTTCCACAAAAAGCTATTGGGGAGTGGGATGTATAGCCAGATCTAAGTTCCTAACTGTCATATTATTTAGAAAATCCACCAGAAAATCTTTCTGGGAAAAAAACGTGAGCTGCCTCTAAACTGCAGATTAAAACATAACAATATCAGTCACATCAGAAATTAATAGTCAACCCGTTTTCATGCAAACATAACGCTGCCCAAGGTGAGCTGAACAAGCAAAAGCTTTTTTTTTATCTTTTTTCAATTATCCCAACAGGAAAAAGCAGCAGGATTCTTTTACATTGATACCCGTGTGCTTACGACCAACTGGTTGGCCTCCACTGGCCCTTCTGCAATTCCCCAGATCCAGCCTGAACACAGGTGTTTAAGCGCTCATCAGTGCTCATAATTACATTCCTTTAGAAAGCTTGCGAATGTGCTCCGGCTCCAGGCTTCTGTTGCCCCACGCCTCCAATGAAAAAGTGTCAGCTAAAGCACGTGTGAATCGGTTGTCTGAGGGCCTTTTTACAGAACGATGTGGGGAGAGAAAAGGTGACTTATTTTACACAAGAGACTGAAATGAGCTGAGAGAGCGTTGCGGACTAGAAGAGACTTAAATGAGCTGAGAGAGCGTTGCGGACTAGAAGAGACTGAAATGAGCTGAGAGAGCGTTGCGGACTAGAAGAGACTGAAATGAGCTGAGAGAGCGTTGCGGACTAGAAGAGACTGAAATTAGCTGAGAGAGCGTTGTGGACTAGAAGAGACTGAAATGAGCTGAGAGAGCATTGTGGACTAGAAGAGACTGAAATTAGCTGAGAGAGCGTTGCAGACTAGAAGAGACTGAAATGAGCTGAGAGAGCATTGTGGACTAGAAGAGACTGAAAACAGCTGAGAGAGCATTGCGGACTAGAACAGACTGAAATGAGCTGAGAGAGCGTTGCGGACTAGAAGAGACTGAAATGAGCTGAGAGAGCGTTGTGGACTAGAAGAGATTGAAATGAGCTGAGAGAGCGTTGCGGACTAGAACAGACTGAAATGAGCTGAGATAGCGTTGCGGACTAGAAGAGACTGCAATGAGCTGAGAGAGCGTTGCGGACTAGAACAGACTGAAATGAGCTGAGAGAGCGTTGCGGACTAGAAGAGACTGAAATAAGCTGAGAGAGCGTTGCAGACTAGAAGAGACTGCAATGAGCTGAGAGAGCGTTGCGGACTAGAACAGACTGAAATGAGCTGAGAGAGCGTTGCGGACTAGAAGAGACTGAAATTAGCTGAGAGAGCGTTGCGGACTAGAAGAGACTGAAATGAGCTGAGAGAGCGTTGCGGACTAGAAGAGACTGAAATGAGCTGAGAGAGCGTTGCGGACTAGAAGAGACTGAAATGAGCTGAGAGAGCGTTGCGGACTAGAAGAGACTGAAATTAGCTGAGAGAGCGTTGCAGACTAGAAGAGACTGAAATGAGCTGAGAGAGCGTTGCGGACTAGAAGAGACTGAAATGAGCTAAGAGAGCGTTGCGGACTAGAAGAGACTGAAATGAGCTGAGAGAGCGTTGCGGACTAGAAGAGACTGAAATGAGCTGAGAGAGCGTTGCGGACTAGAAGAGACTGAAATGAGCTGAGAGAGCATCGTGGACTAGAACAGACTGAAATGAGCTGAGAGAGCGTTGTGGACTAGAAGAGGCTTTCAGAGGCAGACAATGAATGGAGCTACTGTAATGGACTAGTGATATATGAAGGAGTAGAGGGACTGGTGATATATGAAGGAGTAGAGGGACTGGTGATATATGAAGGAGTAGAGGGACTGGTGATATATGAAGGAGTAGAGGGACTGGTGATATATGAAGGAGTAGAGGGACTGGTGATATATGAAGGAGTAGAGGGACTGGTGATATATGAAGGAGTAGAGGGACTGGTGATATATGAAGGAGTAGAGGGACTGGTGATATATGAAGGAGTAGAGGGACTGGTGATATATGAAGGAGTAGAGGGACTGGTGATATATGAAGGAGTAGAGGGACTGGTGATATAAGAAGGAGTAGAGGGACTGGTGATTTGTGAAGTTGTTAATCTGAATGTTATGAGGAGTTAAATCTGAATGTTAAAGGAAGGGGTTCATCTGAATGTTATACAGATGAGTTAGTCTGAATTTTATATGGATCAGTTAATCTTAATGTTGTATGGATGAGATAGTCTGTATGTTGTACAGATTAGTTAGTCTGTATGTTATATGGAGGAGTTAGACTGAATGTTATTTGGATGAGTTAGACTGAATGTTATATGGAGGAGTTAGACTGAATGTTATTTGGATGAGTTAGACTGAATGTTATGTGGATGAGTTAGTCTGTATGTTTTTCGGAGGAGTTAGACTGAATGTTATATGGATGAGTTAGACTGAATGTTATATGGATGAGTTAGACTGAATGTTATATGGATGAGTTAGACTGTATGTTATATGGATGAGTTAGACTGAATGTTATATGGATGAGTTAGTCTGTATGTTATATGGAGCAGTTAGTCTGAATGTTATAGGGAAATGTTAGGCAGATTTTTTTGTTTGCTTACCTTTGGTATTAATGAATAATGAAAACTATATGTTTGCACAAAAATAAGAAGAGTGCAAATAAAAGAGAAACCTCTTCTGTCACATACCTTGATACTCAAATCTGAAGCCTGGTCGGTTCTGGGAGTGATCACTATGAAAATACACTGTTGTCTCATGGGAGGTGGTGAGGAGAGAGGGCGGGACATCCTGTCCACTGAATCGACCAATCACACTGCTGGTGTCGAGGGGGCCGTTCCTTATCTCCAGGAAGTCATGGTTGGCCTCGGTTGAGAAGTTCAGGAACTGGATGTGGGCTCCTAGGGTGGAGAAAAATACGGCGACAGGAATGTAATGTCTGTTTGGGCTAGTCTGTTAAGGGTAGTCTGTTAAGGGTAGTCTGTTAAGGGTAGTCTCTTTGGGCAAGTCTCTTTGGGCAAGTCTCTTTGGGCAAGTCTCTTTGGGCAAGTCAGTTTGGATAGTCTGATTAGGCTAGTCTTTTTGGGCTAGACTGTCTAAGCTAGTCTGTTTAGTCTGTCATCCAATCTGGCAGTAATACATCTAAGACCAATGCCACTATTATATTGAAACACTCCAAAACACAACACCCACATTCCTTATATTATGAACTATGCCCAGTGACCCAGCAACTCTGTCAGATTACGTCAGCCACTACATCTACTCATACCACTGACACTACATCTACCCATACCACTGACACTACATCTACTCATACCACTGACACTACATCTACTCATACCACTGACACTACATCTACTCATCCCACTGACACTACATCTACTCATACCACTGACAATACATCTACTCATACCACTGACACTACATCTACTCATACCACTGACACTACATCTACTCATACCACTGACACTACATCTACTCATACCACTGACACTACATCTACTCATCCCACTGACAATACATCTACTCATACCACTGACACTACATCTACTCATACCACTGACACTACATCTACTCATCCCACTGACACTACATCTACTCATACCACTGACACTACATCTACTCATCCCACTGACACTACATCTACTCATCCCACTGACACTACATCTACTCATCCCACTGACACTACATCTACTCATACCACTGACACTACATCTACTCATACCACTGACACTACATCTACCCATCCCACTGCCAGTACATCTACCCATCCCACTGCCACTGTCACAACAATCACAAGGCCCTCTCACCGTATCCCACTGGCAGGTAGATCCTCCAGGTACAATCGCTGTTGCTAGGGTAGTTACCGGGGAAACCAGGGCTCAGAATCATGCCCTCCATCTCCTCACGGACTCCTCCACATTGTGCTGGACCAAGGGAGACGGGAGAACACAGGTCATTGTTTCCATGCGTTTCGGGTGAATCGTTACACTGAAAAGGAGGAGCTAATGTGGAACAACTATTTTACAGAAAAGTTGTTTTTGTATGAAAACAAATGATTGTTTTGTGTGTGGAGGAATTGACTAGGCATGTCAGTACTGCCTTTTCTTAAAGGAGAGACAACAATAATATTAATAATAATTTTCTCATGAAATGACACATCAGGAGGGAGCAGGTGTTCATTAACTAAATATCTTTATCTCTCCAAAACATCAAGGTCTCTCAAGCACCTCTGTAGACTGGAATGTGTTATCTTCATATCAGACGCCCTCCCTCTCATTCAACTCCTCTCTTCCTCAGAGTTCTTTGAGCTTAAACCAACGTTCCTGCACTTCAATAAAAAGTCAATCACTCAAAGTCTATTTTATTGAAGCGCAAGTTCAGGGCTGTGATCAGTTAGGAGACTCAACAGTAGGGAGGTATTTACATTTTAACTGCTAATGCTTATACAACCTATGACCTCCACCAGTCCTCTGTCCACCAATCGTAGCCGACGATATAGCTCATTAGGAAATACCGGGCCATTCCATCAAGTGATGAGTCCATCAAGGCTTCCTCTGCCTCTCCCTCGGACTCCCAGGCTTAGAGTGAATGCATGTGAAGCATGGTCAAAAGTGTGAAACATGCACACACACACACACACACACGACACGGGACACCTGAGGCTAATTCACACACATTAATGAACACACACTCTCTACAGTGCCCTTGGTTAGGTGTGTCAGTGGGTGTCCATGTGTGTGTGTGGATTTATCAGGTGTCATCGTAAGATCACGCCATGGGAGGAGAGTCACAGACTGAGAGAAATTAAACAGAGAAAAAAGAGAGAGGGTACAGAGGGGAGGCCGGGAGGAAGATATGGGTGAGGGAAGGAGGGAGGGTGAATAAAAGGAAGAGAGTGAAAAGGAGAATTATTGTACGTTTTTACCAATGCAGAGAGGAGGAGGGAAGTTCCATCGTCTGACAGTTCCAGGCATGCAGGAGATGTGAGAGTTTCCCTGCAAAAGAACACACACACACACACACAAACATACCCACACACACAAGCACACACAGACACACACACACACAGACACACACACACACACATTACACCCACACACAAACATACCCACACACACAAGCACACACAGACACACACAGACACACACACACAAAAGGTAATCAATGAATTAGCCCATTTCCATTGTGGATGAGCTTTGAACCATCTCTCCCCTCCCTGTCAGCAGAGTCCTGGCAGAACAATGGTGGGAGCTGGGATACTGTATGATGATCTGTGTGCTTTGGGTCATGGTCTGATCTGGCTCGGTGGTACCGTGGTGATGACAGCATGTGATGTAATAAGACTGTGATGGTCCCGGACATCATGTCAGCCCACCCAATCAGACAGCTCAGTATAATGATAAGACTGTGATGGTCCCGGACATCATGTCAGCCCACCCAATCAGACAGCTCAGTATAATGATAAGACTGTGATGGTCCCGGACATCATGTCAGCCCACCCAATCAGACAGCTCAGTATAATGATAAGACTGTGATGGTCCCGGACATCATGTCAGCCCACCCAATCAGACAGCTCAGTATAATGATAAGACTGTGATGGTCCCGGACATCATGTCAGCCCACCCAATCAGACAGCTCAGTATAATGATAAGACTGTGATGGTCCTGGACATCATGTCAGCCCACCCAATCAGACAGCTCAGTATAATGATAAGACTGTGATGGTCCTGGACATCATGTCAGCCCACCCAATCAGACAGCTCAGTATAATGATAAGACTGTGATGGTCCCGGACATCATGTCAGCCCACCCAATCAGACAGCTCAGTATAATGATAAGACTGTGATGGTCCCGGACATCATGTCAGCCCACCCAATCAGACAGCTCAGTATAATGATAAGACTGTGATGGTCCCGGACATCATGTCAGCCCACCCAATCAGACAGCTCAGTATAATGATAAGACTGTGATGGTCCCGGACATCATGTCAGCCCACCCAATCAGACAGCTCAGTATAATGATAAGACTGTGATGGTCCCGGACATCATGTCAGCCCACCCAATCAGGCAGCTCAGTATAATGATAAGACTGTGATGGTCCCGGACATCATGTCAGCCCACCCAATCAGACAGCTCAGTATAATGATAAGACTGTGATGGTCCCGGACATCATATCAGCCCACCCAATCAGACAGCTCAGTATAATGATAAGACTGTGATGGTCCCGGACATCATGTCAGCCCACCCAATCAGACAGCTCAGTATAATGATAAGACTGTGATGGTCCCGGACATCATGTCAGCCCACCCAATCAGACAGCTCAGTATAATGATAAGACTGTGATGGTCCCGGACATCATGTCAGCCCACCCAATCAGACAGCTCAGTATAATGATAAGACTGTGATGGTCCCGGACATCATGTCAGCCCACCCAATCAGACAGCTCAGTATAATGATAAGACTGTGATGGTCCCGGACATCATGTCAGCCCACCCAATCAGGCAGCTCAGTATAATGATAAGACTGTGATGGTCCTGGACATCATGTCAGCCCACCCAATCAGACAGCTCAGTATAATGACCATAGGGAAACACATCTGGGTTATAGAGGCCTTGAAAAGATACATAATGTAATCGGTCATGAAATGTAACCTGAGGTTTGTTCAACATCTCTGTCTGGGGGGTTGGATGTTGTTCAACAGTACGAATATTAAGACAGCCATCACTACCCACATCATCATCATCATCATCATGGTCAGTGACACCACATCAGTGGTCCAGTGGTACCTGCAACGTGTAGCCTGGTTCACACAGGAAGGAAACAACGTTGTTCATCTGAAGTCTGTCCCCCACCTTGATCCCATTCATAGGGACCACTGGCTCTGGACAACTGGACAGGGACACCGCTGGATCAAGGGAAGAGTGAGGGAGGGAGGGAGTGAGGGAAAAGAGAGAGAGAGGGAGGGAGGGATGGAAAAGAGAGAGAGGGAGGGAGGGATGGAGGGATGGAAAAGAGAGAGGGGGGGAGGGAGGGAGGGAAAAGAGAGAGGGAGGGAGGGAGGGAGGGAGGGAAAAGAGAGAGGGAGGGAGGGGGGGTGGAAAAGAGGGAGGGAGGGAGGGAAAAGAGAGAGAGGGAGGGAGGGTTGGAGGGAGGGATGGAGGGAAAAGAGAGAGGGAAGGAGGGAGGGATGGAAAAGAGAGAGGGAGGGAGGGATGGAAGAGACAGAGGGAGGGAGGAAGGGAGGGAACAGAGAGAGGGAATATAGAGAGGGAAGAGAGGGGGGGATGAAGAGAGATGTAAAAGAAGGGATGGAAGTGAGAGAGGGAGGGAGGGAGAGAGAAAGAAAGAGTAAGTAAAATGATGTAGGGGAGCTGGTACCAGATGTTTAATATTTGGCATTGATCTGTTGGGAGGTAAACCATCACTGGAGAACACTACAAACCCAGAGGCTTCAAATACTCAAGAAAATCCAAAATAAGAATAAATCCTCTTTATACAGCAGTTTTGCCATGCTTGTGTGTGTTTGTGTGTGTGTGTGTGTTTATGTGTGTGTTTGTCTGTTTTTGTGCGTGTGTTTGTGTGTGTGTTTGTCTGTTTTTGTGTGTGTGTGTTTATGTGTGTGTTTGTCTGTTTTTGTGTGTGTGTTTGTGTGGGTGCGTGTTTAGTAGTGCATGGGTGTATGTGTGTGTGCGTGTGCGTGTGCATGTATACATACTCTTGTACTCCAGTCTGAAGCCGGCCGCAGACACGCTGATGTCCGAGTAAAAGTGTAGGTACAGCTGATTGGACGTGCTGTTCAGGAGAGCAGGAACCGTGGTTCCTAATGAGAACAGACCAATAGAGAACATCAGATAAAACATTCTATCCCCCTCCCTTAAAAAGATATGTCCCCAAATCTTACCTCTCTGCAGGGGTTCTCTAACAAATGTTTTTCATTGGAAAGCCTGTGGCTTCCACTTTTAGTTCAAACAGAGAGACTGCCCCCCCCCCCCCCCCCTGCGGATTGGTTGAACCGAAGAGAACCTTCTTGAAGGTGTCATCCCCTTCTCATTGTGACCGGTATGTGGAGGATCTAGCTTCAGGCGTTTATTTGACTCCTGCCGCTTCAGGTCAACTCTTTGTCGACCTGTTCTTCTCTTCTGATTATAGCAGAATGATGTACAGCCCCGTGAAGAGTGGGAGGTCTGCTGAAGACAGATGGGAGCTGTATTCATGGTGACCCTTGTTTCAAGTGGCAGAGACAGGGGTTCCACCTGGGGACTTGTGGGAAATGCAGGTGCTTCATTGTGTTGACAGGTATGAGACCTAAGCCCCGATCACGTGTTTCCCTCTGAGTCATTGTACCGTAGTGACAGATTTATTTCATATTCCTCCGTCCTTCTTCAGGGCAACTTGCAACATTCAGACCCTGGTCCAGTTCCGAAGGGAGGAAAAATGTCTCTATTGTGATGTTGTTTGACGGGAATGACCCGGGAAAAGATAAACAAATTCATCACTCGATCTCCAAAACAAATAAAGGTAACCTTTTCAAAAACGCATTATTCCTTAGGACATCTTCCAGGCTGAAAGACATATTGAGTTTCCCTCCGGTTCTACAAGGGGCACATGCTCTGAGAGTTGCAGCTCAGGGAGCAGAGGACCAGACAGCATTAAATCACACTAACATGCTGCTTCTCAGATCAACTATTGATCTCAGTGTAACATGACCAACAGTGCTGGTGGTGTTACGCCGGGGAAGTTACGGGTATATTATAGGTTCTGCATGGGTCTATAGACATTTAACAAGACAATAGCAAGTTGACCCACACTGCATCCTAACGAATACACACCAAGACCACACTCGTTACCTGAGAAGCTTCCCAGCATGGTGTCAGTGTTGTCTCCTCCATCAAACACCTCCAGAGAATCCCAGTTCTGCTCCGTCACAAAACTAATCACTTGGATCTGAGGAGAAAGAGAGAGCGAAAGAAAGAGTGAGGAGGAGAGATAGAAAGGGAGAATAATTTGTGTCTTTGTCTAACCCTCATGTTGCGAGGAGAGGTTAGGTGAGGAGAGGACTCCCTTATGAATTCTTAATTTTACATCTCTTCTTGGCAAAGTTGCAGAATCACTTCATGGAGGAGCCTTAGAAGTTTGACTTTGAGAATTATTTTACTATTATCTAACTACAAAAAGTGTGGCACACCATACAACTTCAACAACAAAACCTGCTGGGGCTTTCTACGATATTTTATTATTTCAACACCTGTCTAATCTCTTAATAACACCGTTTACAGAAACAACGTTTCTCAGAATCACAGACACGCCTTTAGTGTCTATCACAAGTGTCCTGTCTTTCATTCAGATACAGTGATACAAAAAGACTGCAAAATGACCAGATCCTCCACTACTGTGAAAAGTAGACAGCACTAAACTGTTGAGTGAATTAAGGCAAGAACCCCAGAAAGACACAAAGACCTCCCACAGCTTCATTCAAAGACCTTCCCTGTTTTCACAGGAGGATGTTTGGAAGTTTCATGGAACCAGGCCCTCTTCCACTCCAACATACCCCAGAGTGAACAGGTCAACTGGTTCACATAACAAAGTCTACAGTATATAGTTTATAGTCTCTCTCTCTCTCTCTCTCCCTCTCTCTCTCTCCCTCTCTCTCTCATTCAGTCTGGTCTCACTCCATCCCTCTCCCTCTCGGTCATGACTCACTCCATCTTTTTCTGTCCATGTCTATTTTATTTTCACTATACATTATTCGATGCTATAATGCTTTATCGATAGAGACAGTGGTGAAAAGAGGAGAGATTATATTTTGGAAGAGCAGAGGTATGTGAACCCATGCTGCAATCGTTTTAGTAATCCCTGTACATTATCCTATTCCTTATCACCATGTTGATAGTCATCCTTGTACATTATCCTACTCATTATCACCATATTTATAGTAATCCATGGATATTATCCTACACATTATCACCATGTTGATAGTAATCCCTGTATATTTCCTACTCATTACCACCATGTTGATAGTAATCCCTGTATATTATGCTACACATTATCACCATGTTGATAGTAATCCCTGTATATTTCCTACTCATTACCACCATGTTGATAGTAATCCCTGTATATTATGCTACACATTATCACCATGTTGATAGTAATCCCTGTATATTTCCTACTCATTATGACTATGTTGATAGTAATCCCTGCATATTTCCTACTCATTATCACTATGTTGATAGTAATCTATGCTTATTTCCTACTCATTATCACTATGTTGATAGTAATCCATGCTTATTTCCTACTCATTATCCCCATGTTGATAGTAATCCATGCTTATTTCCTACTCATTATCCCCATGTTGATAGTAATCCATGCTTATTTCCTACTCATTATCCCCATGTTGATAGTAATCCATGCTTATTTCCTACTCATTATCCCCATGTTGATAGTAATCCCTGTCATCATTTGATCCCTTGGCTCTTGCCTGGTTCCTTTATGACTCATCTCCCCACCCCTTTTATTGGAACTCACAAACACCGGTCTTCTCCCATCTCTCTTGCTGCCTCTCTCTCCCCGCCCTCTCAATCTTTCCTCTCTCTCTGTCTCTCTAAACCCTCCACCAGCATGACCCCCCCACCTCCTTGGAAAGATTGACCTTCCATTAGCAGCGGATGAATGTGCTACCATTGCATCCAGAGCCTTTTATCCAATCCTGGATGGTAACTACAATCAATGTGTCGGAATGGGGGGCAGTGTGTTGGGGGTAGGGGGGGCAGTGTGTTGGGGTATGGGGGACAGTGTGTTGGGGGTGGGGGGGCAGTGTGTTGGGGTATGGGGGACAGTGTGTTGGGGGTGGGGGGACAGTGTGTTGGGGTATGGGGGACAGTGTGTTGGGGTATGGGGGACAGTGTGTTGGGGTATGGGGGACAGTGTGTTGGGGTGGGGGGCAGTGTGTTGGGGTATGGGGGACAGTGTGTTGGGGTGGGGGGACAGTGTGTTGGGGGTGGGGGGACAGTGTGTTGGGGGTGGGGGGACAGTGTGTTGGGGTTGGGGTGACAGTGTGTTGGGGGTGGGGGGACAGTGAGTTGGGGGGACAGTGTGTTGGGGGTAGGAGGGACAGTGTGTTGGGGGTGGGGGGACAGTGTGTTGGGGGTGGGGGGACAGTGAGTTGGGGGGACAGTGTGTTGGGGGTAGTGGGGACAGTGTGTTGGGGTTGGGGTGACAGTGTCTTGGGGTTGGGGGGACAGTGTGTTGGGGTTGGGGTGACAGTGTGTTGGGGTAGTGGGGACAGTGTGTTGGGGGTGGGGGGACAGTGTCTTGGGGTTGGGGGGACAGTGTGTTGGGGGTAGTGGGGACAGTGTGTTGGGGTTGGGGTGACAGTGTGTTGGGGTTGGGGTGACAGTGTGTTGGGGGTGGGGTGACAGTGTGTTGGGGGTGGGGGGACAGTGTATTAGGGGGACAGTGGAAAGAGTGTTGGGCTTGTTTAATGCAGGAAGGGCAAGACACAAACTGAATGTGATAGAATGTTTCATATGAATTCACACCATGTTAGAGGAGGGAAAGAGTGTGTGTGAGAGAATTCTAGTAATTTTGCTCTTATCCAGGGGGACAGAGAGATTCTGGTCATTTAGCTCTTTTCCAGAGGGACAGAGAGATTCTGGTAATTTAGCGCTTATCCAGAGGGACAGAGAGATTCTAGTAATTTAGTTGACACAAATTTCGAGTGACGCACATATGTCATCTTTCACACACAGCATTTAAAGTACTTCACCAGTTATTCATTTTTAATTGCAGGAGAAGGAGAGGGGGAACGCTGAGCATACTGGAACCTGGGAAAAATGATGTGTCAATGATAGTATAATGGACACACACTGATCTAGAACCAGGTGCATTTATCTAGAACAAGGTGTATTTATCTAAAACCAGGTAGATCTTTAATAAAAACTAAAATAGCACTCAGTTTAACATAGTACAAATGTTAACCACCATTCCCAAGTCAAAGTCCCGTCACTGTCCTGAGGCATCATTGGGATTTTATATTTAGACAGGAAGTTCTCTCACTAGCACCGCTTCTAGTAGCGTCAGGACCCTGGACCTGGCACGACACAGATTAGCTTCAGACGCCAGGCAGTGGTGGGATGTGTTCTGATGTTCTTCTGTCACTGTGGGAATCTGTGTGCATGTCAGTGGTTTTCTGTGTGTTCACAAAGTGTCTGCACATGTTCAGGTTACAGACTGAGGGGCAACTGGAGGGGGAGAGAGGGAGGAGGGGGAGAGAGGGAGGAGGGGGACGTCTCCATAGGGACCTACAGCTGGGACCTTGGAGTGTGTTCTGTAGGAGTCCTCAGGCTGCAAATGTTTACAAGACGCTCTACAGTTCTGGTCAGGCATGTCTAAAGAGACCTAACTCGGGTCCTAGTGGATATTCCCTTATGGAATGGATTTAATCCCCCTCATGGGCTGAGGAAACATTACACATCTGCCAGTGAGTTCAGGCATACCTGGGGGGGTCCTAAATAACACAAGAATATTAATAAAGTGTACATAAGAAATATAATTAGCTGTTAAAATGCCTCTCCTCTTCCCCCAGAAAAACACTAGCTCTATTCCTCCAATGACCATCTGTTCTTGCACTAAGCCGCTGGCTTATTGTCAGATAGGAGGCACCGGGCCAAGACTGAGCAGAAACTACAAGATATGAAATCACCTAGCTAATTCACCTAATTCCACCAGATTACAGACAGACGGTGGTGGAGACATAGGGACAGAAACCAATAACGACATCTCATGAACCCCTCACTAGTCTGAGGATCAGAAGGGATTTAGATGACCAGACACTACAGCCGCGTCCCCAATGGAGCCAAGGCCCCCATGAAGTGCACCATATTAGACCAGCGGCAGTAGGAAGTAGTGGACTATGAGGAATAAG